>NC_051183.1:66353126-66600525 GCF_013339695.2 Rhipicephalus sanguineus
TTCTTCTGCACGTGTGTCAACCTGAACAGGAAACAGCTTTCATTTTCATTAACAAACAGTGATGGATAAGCCAAAATGATATGCTGTAGTGAGAAACTAGATGTATGCACGCCGTGGGTCATGAGTGCAATGATATTGCTTTTACCCGTTTTTGAAGGAAATAATGTTTTGTGTCAGACATTTATAGAAAAAAAAATCATGTTTATGTGCCTTTTAAGTGCCTTCAGAATATGTGGCAGGCCAATATCAAAAATGGGAGATGTGAAGCTGTGATGTTAAATCTGAGCACCCATATTTAGAAAAATAGAATACACCTTTATCAGATCGAACTGGAGAAACGGGTTTTCTTTGCATATACAAGGAGGTACGGACGCGAGCACTTGCCCTTGTAATCTGATCATGTTAGCAGTTTTAAGTGCGGAGCACTTTAGGGGTCCGGGATATCGTATGCGGTCGTACGCTGCCATCGCTTGGCGTAACGCAGGCAAAAACCACTTATAGCATAGCCATCTGTCGCATATTGAGCGCGCGCTCGCACCAAGAAGTATTTTTCCTCTTGTTCTTCGAGCGCCTTGATGATGATATTAAGTGCAGAACACTTTAGGGGCCCGGGCTGTCGTGGGCTGTCGTATGCTGTAGTCGCTTGGTATATCGCAGGCAAAACCACGTATCAAAAAAAAAAAAAGAAAGGAACCAAGAGAAAAATAGAACGAGAAACAAAAAAGGAAAATAGAATGAAGAATAGAAATCAATAGAAATAAAAATAGAAAAAAGACAAAAAAGTGGAACACAGAAAAAGAAAGAAAGAGAGGAGGAAAGAAGGAGAAAACCGCAGAGAAACAAAGTAGCCTGCCCAGCTGCGCAAATTATTCAGGCTTGCACGACTAGTGCGAAGCTTTCTTACTTGTTTTGTTAGAATTGTGACAGACTGGTCAGCAGTGATAAGTATAATTTAGAGTATTCTGCATCTCTGGGATTTTCGTTGCGTTGAAGAGATTGTGCATTTGAGTATTTCTGCATTTAACCGCGTACGACTGGAATCAAGCGTGCGACCCGCAGCTCACCAGTATGAAAAGCACAGTAACGGATGCTATACTATGTTGAGTGCTCATGGTGGTTTTTCGTAATCGGCTAGTTCGTTAGTACGTATCATTGTTAGGCCATCTTAACGAAGAACAGAATCATATAATCAAATGAAATGTCAAGTTGGATCCAGTTCGCACAATATTCACATGCAATTCAATTAGCATCACAACCGAATCATTTGTTGCATACATGTCAATGAGCTTTTAAAAATTTAGATAAAACGTGAGCAATATTTCAGTGCAGTTTCTGGCGCTTTAGCTCCGCTTCGAGTATATCTGGAGACGACAGTATAATGTGTAAAAAGTACATAATACTCTCTAGCACACGTTAACATTATAGCCTAATTGCACAAAGACTTCATTGGGAACGAATGAATATAACTACAGTTACACGAAGGCTGCAATATAGGCACATAGACGCTAAATTGTCGTGATAATTGTACTTGCCGAAGTTTCAGCCATGCGCGACTTTGTGTTAAGTTCTGCCAAATTAGCTAACGTTTAGCGATCAACATCAGTGCAAATATAAGCGGGCTACTTGTTTTTCTTAGTTGTGAGTTTATGCTAGACTCACTAATGGCAGCGACCTTTCGTATACGCCTTGGTTGTTTAGCTTCTCACTTGTAGAAACTTCTCCTTGTAATCATTCGAAGACTGAGGCTTTGTGTTTTACGAAAAAACAAAGTTCGTTCCGGACAACAACGAAGCCACCAAATTACTTGACTTTCTCACAACACACGCGGTGCACTCTAAATGTCAAGGACACCTTGGAGCGTGGTCTACTGTGTTATCCCAACCTAAGTGGTGGCAGCTCAACAGAGACGACATATCGTGACCTATATGTCGCCACAGAGCTATGACAGCCATGCAATTGCTCACGCGCAGAACAACAACCAGTAAATAGCGGTTTTTGTGTATGGCCTGGACCGGGGACCCTTTCCTTCGTCCGGGGCCACCGAAATTCATTTCGGAGGCCCCGGACGAAGGAAACGCCTTGGTTCCCTCCAATTCCGTCATCAATTTTTGATCAGTCGTGTCAGCGCCATGTCTCGTCGAAAGGGCTGACGTTAGTAGAAAAAAAATGTATTTGAAGGGATCGAAGCGGCTATTTTAGGGAAGCACGCCTCTACATTGGAACACGGAAAACTCTCGCGAGTTTGTGATCTCTGCCTTGTAATACAACTTCAGCGTTAAGCAA
Source organism: Rhipicephalus sanguineus (assembly GCF_013339695.2). Classification (NCBI taxonomy): domain Eukaryota; kingdom Metazoa; phylum Arthropoda; class Arachnida; order Ixodida; family Ixodidae; genus Rhipicephalus; species Rhipicephalus sanguineus. Next base: position 66,355,410 of record NC_051183.1, read on the forward strand.
AACATAAAATTAGAACGGAACATCGTACAAATGCTGCCCATTCTCAAACTGCAATCTCTGCAACCCGCACCTCTCGCCCCCTCCCCTTTATGAACGAATAAAAGAAACACACACGCTCACCACCACCGCTACCGCACAATTTTAAATCCTGCAATGTACGTGTTCGCTTATTGCAAACACATCGTGGGAAAAGCGGCTAAGCTGATTATAACTTTTTGAACATGGTCTTCTTTTGTGATTTACTGTGGGGGCCCTAGTGAAACTTTCGTGTGCGTTCATTTTGTCTTTCTTTCGCGTAATTATTTCCTTGTTAAACAGGTCTCATTTGGAAGACACCTCCTCCATGTTCTTATAATAACAGGTTTTAGTTTTTGTTGCCCAATTTTTTACTGAATATCTGCAAAGTGTGTTAATCTGTCGTTCGCAGAGTTGACAGTTACTGATGTTCCATGCGTGACACTTGTATATGTGAGTGTTGATGTGCATTGGTGTCACGGGTCTACGGAAGGCGGTATTTGAAAAAAAAAATATATTGATGACGCTTGTAACGGAGCCGGCTGGAACAAATGTGCCTGAGTGTAGTACGGTGATAGCAGAGCGGTTTACGGCTGTTTTAATGACGCCGCTTTAAACCGGACTGGCTTTTCCTTTTTTGCCGGACATGTGTCCCGTTTACTTTTCATTCTGCTTGTACGTAGACTCAGCGATTGGCTACGCATGACTTTGCTGAGCCCATGTTTCACAGCCCCGCCGCTGTGATCTAGTGGTTACGCCACTCGACTGCTGACCCGAATGTCGCGGGATCAAATTCCGGCCTAGGCAGCTGCATTTTCAATGGAGGTGAAAATGTTTGAGGCCCGTGTACTTAGATTTAGGTGCACGTTAAAGAACCCCAGGTAGTCGAAATTTCTGGAGCCCTCCACTACGGCGTCTCTCATAATCATACCGTGGTTTTGAAACGTTAAACCCTAGATATTACTGTTATGCTCGTGTTTCACCGTACAACCTATGACAGTTTTGGAGCGTGTGGGGCAAATTTTATGCAATTTACACATGTTTCATGGGATAGATCTAACGAACCTTCCTTGCACTTGCATATTTATAAACATGTGCATTCAGTTGTTACTCGATTGATCAATATATGAACTCAATTCAAGTGGATTTAACTTGAGTGTCAACTGAACATACTGGTTTAGCGGAAGGATAGCCCTTTTTTTATGGCTGACTCTAGCGGCATTGAAACTGCAATAAAAGTTCGATTCATACTAGACTTGTATGTAGCTTTACACTATGTAAATAACGAACGGCAACGTTTGAAAACTAGCCACAAATAAGGACCGAAAACTGCGAGCGTTTTACATGCAGGGCAAGCACTTCTGCTGCGAGGACACAAGCCTCGCTCTCGCAGAAAGCGATGATATTGATCAAAGCAGTTTGCGCAACCTTTTGAAAGTAGTTATATATAGTAGTGCACAGCTACTCATTCACGCGAGAACCTACCTACGGAGGAGATCCCCATTAAAACATTACCTGCAAGTTTATTAATGCTATAGGTATTCTTGGAAAATTTTACAATGGACATACGTTTAGGGCACAATAGCAACCCTTTGAAGTATATGTTCTATGTATTGGATAGTAAAATTTCAATGTTATTTTATTACATATGCGTTTTTCACGCTTTATAGAGACTATTCCTAGGCCCCTTTGCAGCTACATCACATTTACCACTCGCAATCTTTTACTTCAATGTTGCTCAATAACGCTGGCTTAGCAATCTTTGGACATACTTGGCTCTTACGCTGGAAGATGTGACACATCACAATCATCATAATACATCTCCGGTGGTGAGGACATATCCTAAACCTGATGCCGCCCTTGTCCTTCCTCTGTTCCCAGGATGACATGGTTTGTCTACAATGCACGGCCACCGGAACCAGGGTATGTCTTGCAGCGGAAGGATTCGGCAACCGACACTGCTACCTCGAAAACATCGCCGACAAGGTAAGATGTATTTGACGTGGCTGATAGTCTCGCTACGTTGTGTACGTCCGCGAGCACACGGCAAATATTATAACACATCTAAGCACAGTAACGCAACAATCAAGTGATGAAATCAGCCACCATGTCTGCTTAACGTTGCTTGATAACACTCAACACGCCAGAAGCCTTCCATTGAGGCCACAGTACAGTTTTGGTGCCAGAAACTGTCACGCATTATGCTGTGTTCTCTGAACATTTCTTGCACAACATTGTCCTGTATAATTTATATTGTTCATACTGGGAGTTAAGCTTTCCGGCGCTTAGAAAATTTAGGCAACAGTCCAGATTTTCTCTTCAAGCATCCTGGGGCGGTTGAGAGCCCTTACGAGAAATCTGAGGCGATCAAAATCAAGATTGTTCCAATGTTACGCATTATTGCGCGTCTCGTATTCACACCAAAGCTTTAGCAAGTCGATCGCCAGCGTCTAATGTAATTTCTCAATACATGAGCCCTTTAAAGCAAACTCTGCACTCCCTCTGATCGCAATGCGCGTAACGGTAACCGGGTATGTTGGCTTATATATTTCTCGCAGAGGGCTGAAATACAATCAAAAGAGGACGCTTAGACGCAATTATAACACCACCGCTGAAATTACTGGTTCAAACAACACTTACATAAAGGGAGGTAAGAAAAAAGACCGACGTACGCAACTTAAATTATCGGCGCGAGTTTTCTCGGCGTCTCTTTAGAGAGCTTATACAAAGAGAGTAATCGTAACTCGCTGGTGGCTGCGGTGCCCGGCTCGTGTTCGTAATTAGGGCGTGCATGCGAATGTCCAGCCGCCATCGATCGCCAAGAGCCGAGCGTGCGAGGCCAATGTTCTCAGAATGCCTCGTTGCCGTGCTTTCTCGCAAATTGTGCAATATCAGTGGTGTAGTGTTTGAACTGGAGATAACTGCACGGTCGATCCGTGCCTGCATAGATGCTTAAAAAGGCTTGCCTCATTAGGATTTACTTTTCATGTACACATTTAAGCCTGCTTGCTATCGTACATAGAACAAGCTCAACTCAATGATAAGGAGAAAGGGAGATAAATAGAAAAAGAATGGTCCTGTCATTTAACTGGTATGAACCATTGTTTTTTTCCTCGAATGATCTTTCTTTTCAATCCCCATCAGTTTCTGATAGCGTAATCTAGCCTCCTGAAATGGATTATTTTTCGCGGGGGCCAGGGGATGCAGACGAAAGAGAGCATTCCCATTATTAAAAAAAAAAAGGTAGTTTAAACTAGCTTCGCGTTCGGTGTATTCTTCATACATAAATCGCGAAGGCCAAACAATAGTTTTGAAGATGCTTTTTTTATTGAAATAAAAAATAATTGAAGAAATTGTTGTCGCCATTTGTTGGCGACGGCCATCCCTTTGCGATTCATGGTAAGGATAAAAATAAAATTAATCTTATTTATTTATTCGCATTTTTTTATTTATTTGCTTTGGCAGTGCTTATACAATTTTGCAATTGAAACGACAAGCTCCAGATCACGCCTATCTGGCAATAAACACCAAGTGTTCTCCGCATTTTTGGTGTACATATATGTAACTAAAAAAAGCAGATGAAGCTTAAAATATCACTAGTAACCACAAACAAAGGAAATCGCTAACACAATAGCATAATGAGTTACACCTAAAGATACTCTTAAGTGGTTTAATTAAGAAATAAATAAATAAAAAAGCTGTGAGAGCGGCTGTACCAAAGAGAACCTCTTCGCACGCAATTATTACTGATGTGGCAATTCCTGAAGTGGTGACAGTAATCTGAAAGGGAATAGCCATAATGAAGTAATCGGGAATAGCCATGCCTGTAAGATAGTTGCTTACGTCGTTTAAAGACAAGGAAGATGATCGTTTGTTGAAATACCCAATTTAATGGCTTTGGGAGGCCTCCGAAAGATCGATTACCGGCGAAGAACGCCAGTATATCCATTGCTATAAAAAAAGCAAAAAAATGAGGCTCAAGGTCGGGGATTCGAAAGCAATTATCCGCTTCTTCCGAAACGATCGTGTTCCATAACCGGTGGCTCAGATGGAATCGCACTGGTATTATTTCCGTATTATTGGGTATGCCGCTGAAATCAAAATAATAATCGCGGTATTTCTGAAGCTTAGTTAATACATTGATCACAACTACTGGCATCTACAGTAACGTCCTAAATGTCTGCGTTGGTTCGTGTAGACTTTTTCCTTTTGTTTGACCGAAGCTGGTCGGATAAAGTACAGCAGCTCGGAAACTCGTTATTACATCTCGGTGCTGCTGCGGACATTTAATATACGTCAGTGGAGGCTGGCGTCTGTCATCCAGTTGTCCTTCCTTCTGCCGAGCAATTTCCCAATAATGCGGCAGAACCATGGCTTGCACACAACGACCAATCATTTCAGCATCCTCTGATTACTGGGGTGCACGGTGTACGTCATAACATCACTTAATGTTACATTTACCGGTTAATATACCGGTAGATGTACGCGAGGTAACCATTAACCGCTAATATCAGTATTCGAGGACGCTTAGTGGCACGACTCGTTACAACGCGTTATCGCGAGGTTCATTAACTTTAACGAAGTAGAGATTTCGCAGGAAGCTCATCTGTTTGGGGCGCGTCGTGATGAAATTTAAAGAAACATGGACACACACACACCACACACACACACACACACACACCGCACACACACACACACACGCACGCACGCACGCACGCACGCACGCACACACACACACACACACACACACACACACACACACACACACACACACACACACACACACACACACACACACACACACACACACACACACACACACACACACACACACACACACACACACACACACACACACACACACACACACACACACACACACACACACACACACACACACACACACACACACACACACGAAAGACATTTCGGCTCCTCCGACGGGAACCTAGGTTGTTCACAAATCCAAGACATTGGGAACAAGGCCGAAACGTATTTATTTGTGTGCTCTTTTGTGATCGAGTCTTTCATTTACTTTCGAGGCTGTATAAATGCAAAAATTGAGTAGTCCTTTAGCTAGTTTGATCACAGTGGATTATTGCTGTGTTGTTGGATTCGGCGCCGAAGCAAGAATAAAGATATTGTAGCAAGGCTAGCAAATTGGCCAGCCAGTAGGAAAGAATATACATGCGCGCGCGAAGCCCTGAATGTAGACTTATCATTCCTAACTGAAGTTTAGCAATGGGCAACCACGTCTATTGTGAACTTTTACGGTGAGTCGGACGCACAAACATTGCGTGATTTGGTAAAATAAATATTAACCTTGTCAGATGCCACCTATGAAGAACTGCCTTTAAATGCGTCAAGTCAACAAAATGTTATTTCAAGACACTCGATATTATATTGCGGCAAAAATAATGCCGTAATAGGTTAATTTATGCGTGTTGTAGTTATAATTCCCTATTACTTTGTAATTAAATATCTATTTATTCTGAAGCCATTCATGCTCTGTTTTTGCATAAACAGAATGAAATCTCAGCCTAGAAATATAGAGCAAATTCGTTTTCGGTTTCGTCCATGCTGAATCAAGAAAATTTATACTTTCGACGTGGGTCGTGGGAAGCGGCACGTCGCACGACTCGTCGTATATGGTAATGCCTTCAGCAAAGTGATCAGCAAAGTGATCACATGCAACAGTGCGCTGCAAAATGAAGCTATTTTAAGACAAATTTATTGTGCAGGAGGTTCAATTCTTCAGAAGCTCAATGTATCTTGCACTTTCTCAGCCTCTAGTTGATACAAACAGCAAATACAAGTGGTGTTTACAATGGTGTACATAGCGTCTCAAAGGGTTAATTTCGAAAGAGGTTTCGGCACTGCCGAAATCCCTCATGCAATATGCGTTTTTTTTTCTTTTTCTTACGGAGGGCAGTGGCTGGAACGTTCTATGTCGGTGCTTGCATTATATATTATTTTTGAGGGACTTGCCTTCGGCTCGTTGGGCTGACGTTACCGTTTTCCCTGTCAACAGAACTTTCCCCCGGAGATGCTCTCATGCGTGCTGGTACTGGAGCAAGCGCTGTCGGTGCGGGCACTCCAGGAGATGGTCACGGCGGCCAACTCGGACACGGTCAGTAACTCTTTCTACGCACGCGTTAGTTTATGTCAGCCAAGGTCGCGTAGTGTCAAACATATAACTCAAGCCATGACTATGGGAGTGTAGCCATGCGTACAGCGCTCTTATTCCATGGCGTGGTAAGTTCACTGGCAAGTAGGGTGAAACACCAGCGTATACAGAGTAATATTTCATTGCTATTTGATGATCACTGGAAATTGTCTTTTTTTTTTGTTGCGAAACAAGCTAAACAACATAGATGGGGCAACAAGCACATCTCTACCAATAGTATCATAAAGCTTGCTGTTGGGCGAGTTGGTGTTGAATCACATACATTTTTTTAGCGGGTAAGAACGAGGTAAAGGAATCTGTAAAAGGATTTCTTCCTTCCTTGTGCTTTACTTCGCTCTTCTGCACTAAAAAAAAGTCATATGTATACCAGAAGTGTACCGATTGGTCCACATAATAAACTAGGTGGTTAAAGAGGCGGTGCGCCTGCTTAAGCTATCCGCCAACACGATAGCAGTCATGGTAAGCAAGCATAAACGTGGCATTCTCACTTTTACTACAGCTATAGCAGTGTATATACGCTCGTGATGATTGTGTGCGTAATGACCTCTATAAAGCCTGAATACTAGACTCTTTTTCGTCTAGTTTCCTGACTGTAGGCAGCACTTTAAGCGGGGCCTGCCTAAGAGTATACAGATAACAAACCTGCGTCATTAGAGAAGTGCAGCCGCTAACGCACCGTCTCTACCCCGGTTAGCGTAGCGCGCTACTTTGTGAGGAGTAGGAGTGACACTTGTCAGGAACGATTAGGCTCCTTTCCCCCTTGTTCATAGACGATGTGGCGCCTCCCAAGTAGCCTGCTTGTCGTCACGCTGTCTTCCCTCGTCTCCTGTCATCTTTAGAAGGGACGACAGTTTGTTGCAAGCCCGCAGTGACGTCTACAATAAAGCAGCGCTAATTTTTACTGGGATTCTGATTGCACTTTATGCAGTAAGACGTGGGCTTTAACTTGTCCCGCCTTATCTGTATTAAAAAAATGAGCCTTCTTCTTCTTTTTTTTTTTAACTTTCTCTTCGGTAGCTGTTCTCTTTCGTGCTGGGTGGGTGCTTCGCCGGATCATAGACCCAACAGAAAATTTAACGGGATGATGGCTCCACAACAAATGCGAACTTCCGTTCTTTGAGCGTGTAATGCTTTTAATTTAGCTGGTGACGGTATAAGTTTTAGTGCCAAGTACAGGATGGAACATTTACTTCGAGGTTATGTTCAGAGAGGAAAGAGAGAATATAGATTTCTCGAAAAGTTTGCGTCCCGCAAACTTTTCCTGTTTTACGTGTTATATGTGCGGTGTCTCGCATTAGTCCACGTCTTGTTCGTTATGCTTTGCATTTTAATTTCGTGCGTCGTCGAGACTAGACTGTAGAAACATGCTTCCTAACAAATTCTATTGTTTTCTATAATTTACTGCCGTGCTTCGCTTCATAATACCCTTTGCTTTTAGTAATTCGTGCGCATGGTTCGAAGGATACATTCAAGTCCATTGAACCAAAATGAACATTAAGTCCATGGTAGCCCTGTTTCTTTTCTGGTCTCCAATTTTTATGATTCTAAATCTCGTTTTCCCTTACGCTGTCATGCACCACCGCGTAATAAACTCGCATAAATTGCTCTGCTGCGTTGCGTTCCAGTACACACATAATACTTATTGGTTTCCCACATAGCAGAGCGCATCACTTGTGTATACATACAGCGCCACTCCATAGCGGCCGAAACCCTGACTATTTTACGAACCTACTTAGATATCTTTAGTTTGTTCGTAAACTTAAAACGTTTGCGGTTACTGGGTTACTGCAGCCGCTGACGCTTGTGGCGACATCTTGTGGCGTTTTGCTCAACTACAATGCCTTGGAATTTTTTTATTGCGGAGCAGTTTAGGGGCCTGGGCTGTCGTACGCTCTCGTATGCTGTTGTCATGGTCTCATGTCGCTTGGCGTCACGCAGGCCAAGACATGTATAGCATAGCCATGTATACCAAGGAGGCGGGAAAGGGAAGTAAGGGTGAGGAGGAAGGAAAGGAGGGGAGACAGTAAAGCATAGCATTGCCAGTGTATGGCGTTACGCAGACAAAACCGTGTATAGCACAGCCATGCATAGTATCGCATGGCGAGAAGGCGGGAAAGGGAAGTGAGGCTCAGAAAGAGTTACGTGAGTATTATGAGGAGGGGAACGAGGAGGGGGGAAGGTAAAGCATAGCATAGCCATTATAATATGTCATAGCCATGTGTAGTATATTATAACAAGGAGTGGGAAAGAGAAGTTAGGTTGAGGAGGAGTGATGTAAGGTTGAGGAGGACGGTAAGGACGAGGCGGAAGGTCATGATGATGATATCATCATCATCAGCCTGACTGCGCCCACTGCCGGGCAAAGGCCTCTCCCATGTTCCGTCAATCAACCCGGTCTTGCGCTTGCTGCTGCCACGTTATACCCGCGAACTTCTTCATCGCATCTGTCCACTTGACTTTCTGCCTCCCCCTGGCGCGTTTGCCTTCTCTTGGAATCCAGTCAGTTACTCTTGATGACCAGCGGTTAACTGGCCTACGCATTTCATGCGCTGCCCATGTCCATTTCTTCTTGATTTCGTCTAAGATTGCCTTTAGCACCCGTTTGTTCCCTGACACACTCTGCTCTCCTCTTGTCGCTTAAGGACGCTGCGTTGTCATCAGTTTAGGTTAAACCCTCTTCGTAAGCTCCCAGGTTCCTGTTCCGTAGAAAAGGACCGGTAAGATGCAGCTGTTATATACCTCGTAAGCTGAATGCTTGCCGAATGATCCCCATCCCATCCTTATTCTTCTAGTTATTTCACTCTCATGGTTCGGCTCCGCGGTTACTACCTGTCCTAAGTAGACGTACTCCTTTACAACTTCCAGTGTCTCGCCACCTATCGCAAAGCGCTGTTCTCTGCCAAGATTGTTCCACATTACTTTAGTTTTATGCATAATAATTTTCAGACCTACTCTTCTACTTTCCGTATCCAGTTCAGTAATCATGAGCTGCAATTCGTCTCCCGCGTTACTCATCAATGCAATGTCATCAGCGAATCGCAGGTTACTGAGATACTCTCCATTAACTCATATCCCTAATTCTTCCCAATCAAGGGCCCTGACAACCTCCTGTAAGCACGCGCTGAATAGCATTGGGTAGATCGTGTCTCCTTCCTTAGATCCTTCTTTATTGGGATTTTGTCGCTTTCTTTATGGAGGACTATGGCGGCTCTGGAGCCGCTGTAGATTTCTTCCAGCATGTTTATATATGTTTCATTGACGCCCTGATTCCGCACTGCCTGCATTACCGCTGATATCTCGACCGCATCAAATGTCTTCTCATAATTTATGCAGGCTATATATAGGTGTTGGTTATATTCCGCGCATTTCTCTATCACCTGATTGATAGTATGAACATGGTCTATTGTTGAGAAGCCTGTACGAAATCCTGCTTGGTCCTTTGGTTCATTAAATTCTAATGTTTTCTTAATTCTATTAGCTACTATCTTTGTAAACAGCTTGTAGACAACGGACAGTAAGTTGATCGACCTGTAATTTTTAAAGTCCTTGACGTCTCCTTTGTGAGGAATCAAAATATTAGCATTCTGCCAAGATTCTGGTACCCTCACCGTTAAGATACATTTCGCATAGAGGGTGGCAAGTTTTTCTTACACAACCTGTCCACCGTCTTTCAGCAGATCTTTTGTTACCTGATACTCACCAGCGCCTTCGCCTCTTTGCATTCCCTTTAAGGGTTTCCTCACTTCCCTTGTCGTTATTGGTGGGATGTTCATTTCCTCTGGGCTACTACTACGTCTTACATTATCGTCCTGGTTGTCCCGGCTACTGTACAGATCTCTGTAAAACACCTCAGCTAATTTAACTATACTATCAATATTGTTAGTGAGGAGTGATGTAAGGCTGAGGAGGATGGAAAGGACGAGGCGGGAGGTATAACATAGCATAGCAGAGCCGTCTATTGTACAGTATAGCAAGAGGGTGGGAAGGCGAAGTGAACGCGAGGAGGAGAGAAACGAGGAGGAAAAGGAGGAGTGGAGGGTAAGGCATATCATAGTGGAATAAATAACAGCGCAACAAAGTTAGAATACGGACAGAAAGCGCTGAGCACTTTTCTTTCGCCGAAAGAAAAGGACCTTCTAACCGTGTTGAGCTGTTAGTTATTCCACGACGAACCTCCATCAACTATCCGAACTCGCGATTCTGCATCAGCATATCACAGCCGTGTATAGTACATTATAGCAAGGCGGGAAAGGAACGTGAGGGTGACGAGAAGGAAAAGGAGGAGGGTAGAACATAGCATAGCCGTGTATAGTGCAGTATAGCAAGGGTGTGGGAAAGGGAAGTGAGGATGGGGAGGAGACTTGCGGCGGGGAGAGGACACCACTGCAACAGAAATGCCCGCTGAAAGTGAGCGTCGCTGATGGGCAGGCGGATCACTACTCCGCACTTCGTACAATTTTTCACTTTGAGTGCAACTACATACGCATATCATTCAGTCTCGTCAGTGTTCTCTTCGAAGAAAAATACTGAACGTGCGGGCGGGTTGATGATTACTTCCCTGCCAGTCCTTTACACGAGCACTCAAGTGAAACGTGTTGGTGATTGCAGTATCAGCTTTGTACGTCTCTGGTAAGGCCCTGCATTATTTGGCTTCGCTGCAAGCGTTGCCAACCACGTGTACTTCTCCGCTAACCATAGGGGTGCTCAGGGTTCTCCATTAGGGGGGCCAACTTTCCCCGCAGCGCAGCCCCCCCCCCCCTCTCAGGTGGCCGAGTCCGAAACAAAACGGGCTGCGCAATGATGCGAAGATGAAAATGAAGCGATGGACGTACTTCTCACAAAGGCCTGCCATTGGTGCCAGGCTGTCCTGGGCAACGGCGGGAAGTGAACAGTTATATCAGTGCAACATCGATCACGCGTCCTTGGCCGCCATTTTCGTGAGAAAAACATGCGCATTAAAAATGACGTGAATGGTCTGACTGAGTAAATGAATGGTGCAGGACCCCATTTTGATGAGCGGGGGGTGGGGGGTGGCAGACCCCCCCACCTACCCAAGTGCACGCCTATGACGGTAACCCCTAAGCATGTACAGGGCTATATGTTTAGGAATAAACTAAAATGAACTCTTGTTTCATTCGCAACCGCAGGGTAACCCTAGCTTTCACTGTTCGTCTGGGATAAAGGCATATTATCAATCATCCCATCTCATTCCTGCACCTGAAATAAGCGCGGCGGGAGTAAAGAAAGCCTCGGAGCTGCCCTCAAGTCTTCTCGCCTTGTTTCAGAAGACAAAAAGCCCCGCAAATGGGCCCGCCTGCCGGCGCTCCTCGCGCCAGCTTCAAGCTGAACGTCTTGCGAGGATAAACTGTGCCTCGTTCCTTTCCAATCGAAAGCCGACACACCCTGCGTACGCCTCCGTTGTTCGCGGTGGCTTCAAGGGGAACACAAAAGCCCGTTTCCCGTTTTAGCTACGCTCGGCCGATCGTTTTAGTGTAGAACAAGGCGCACGTTGCTGAGCACGGCCCGGTTGTTCTAAAGGAGAGCCGCCCATGGCGGGCGGAGTTCTCGCAGCGTCTACACGCGTGATATACGTTCGAGCATGGCCCACTTTTTATTCTTTTTTGTACGCCTTTTTTTTCCTCTACGCGTTGAAGTCAGTGAACGTGTGGATAACTCGCTTTTTAGGTACGCTGAAGTAGGCGCCTTTGTAGCTCTCAAATTTTGCGCCGGTCCGCGCAGCTGTATTCACGTGTTCATAAAGGGGTTAGTACATCGCTGAAACGCTTTGCATAGAAGACGCCTTCGACCATTCGTAATAGCGGATTGGGAAAGAAACCAGCGCAGAGTCATGGCGTCGACAAAGGAAAGCTCACAGCGCTGAAATTACAACATTGCTGGAAAGCATTTGGCATATTTTTGTGCTGACAAACACATCATGTCGCATGTCCCCACATTTGTGAGCCCGAGATTTCAGTATTTTGCGACAATAGACCTTCTTATTATCAACATCTGGCCACTAATGATCGTCATTTTGCAGTCGATGAACGCTCTTCATTAGGCGGCCCCAACGTTCATTAACCGGAGTGACATTACACTCGCGACAGAGCGCATCGCGCATTTGTCTTTATTGTTTTGAAAGTTTACTCAACGGAATAAACTCATTTATAATATAAATGTAGGCCGGTTGTCGCGATTTACGTCAAACGCACTCGATCTCGATAATTGGTCCCATTGGGCCAAGAACCTTATATGGCAGGGCTGCGCGTTAAAAACACGGACGAAGAAGGGAAAGTACACAGGACAGGCGCAAACTTCAACTGTAATTCAGAAATCCGATGCACGCCATTATGAATGCACATCATTTTGACACGTGTGTCTAAAAACGATACAGAATCTATACGTTTACATAAAATGTCAAATACCCAGCCATGACACAGGCATGAGAGGCACAGTCTGTTATATGTGTTCAAGAATTCACCAACTAGGCCAAGGAATAGCTTTACTGCAAGAACCGTAGTCCGGTGGTCTTATGGAATGAAGGCCCACTGTTTGCAGGTAGCGTTGCCGTATCTGGTTTAGGCCAGGTCAATCAAACATGTGCGTGACTAGCCGCGGACGATATAGAACTGAGCAGTATGGACAGATATCTTCAAGTGGTCCTGTGTGCGCAAATCGTTAAGTTTTATTCCATAACAACTATCACTTGAGCTAAGCCACCACCAAAAAACTTGTGTACCACTTGTTTCTGGCATTTACAACCACATTCGGGTAATGGGAAATGAAGGTAGAAGAAGCGCATAGTCGAAGCCAACTGAAACCTAAAAGTAAAATGTCAAAATTAGATGGAACTCGAAACGAAAATGAAAGAAAACGCCATTACGAAACCTGCGATTCAAATGTTCTTTTCCATCCTACGCCGAAACCGTCAGTTGTTCTGGCCTAAGCCATATTCATTGCTCCAGCCTCTCACACATACGCACAGACGAGAAAGTTGGCCGAAGGAGGCCGCGGAGGTAGCTCAGTGGTGAAGCTGCGCGCACATGATGTGGGGGATGGAATATCGGCTCTCACTTCTTTTTCTACCCTTTCAGTTTCCTCTCCTTCCTACTTTTCCCACCAGAATTTGAACTCAACAGCTTTCTCTTTTGACTTCGTTTTCTGTTTCTTCGTTGTAGCGTAGGGAAGGTCCAGCCTGTCGGTTCCTGTTGTTCTGCTGACTAATTCAGGGATGGCAGAAGCTTCTGTCCTTACTTCATACTAAATGCATTCCACCTGCTTCAATATAACCTGCCAGCTACTGCCATACTCAGCTGCTCTCAACACAATGACATTAGTTTCACAGTTCTATTTCTGCTTAAAGGTGCTTTTTTGCGTGGGTAGCACGTTGAGGTCAAACTGGTCAGTGATATCATTCCTAATATATCAGACATCAAGACAGCGCCTTGGTCTAATGCTAAGTAAAAAACAATGTCAAACAACTGTAACCAAAGCGCATGGTCTTTCTTTTTTTTTTACAGCGAAAGCAGTAGCCGACGTCCGAAGAAAGCATGCATGCCATTGGCTGTGCCGTCAGGTCACGTGATCTTACATTCACTAATGTGGTGTAAGCGCGGGCATTTCGAATCTACCGGCATATTCACAACATCACGTGAACTTGTTAGCCAATCATATAGGCTCGCGCGCTTTCCTAACGACACTTGATCTCGCTAGCGAATTGTATAGACTCGCACGTATAGACGTCGCCGTGACGAAGACGCAGCGTTCCGAGGTCGCGAAGCGGAGGCTAAGATCCAGAGGAGAGCTGACGACTGCGAAAATACGAACTCTCGAAGCCAAGGCAACATGGAAACGAAGGGTGGCCACCCCCACTGTGGGCAGCAGGGGCACTTAAATGAATGCCGCAAGCGGGATCATCGCGCATATACGACCATCTTCAAGGTCCATCTTCGCTGTACGACCATCTTCACGGAGTGGTTGTGTTATGTAACCGTAGTGCGTGCATACTGCGCCATAAGCGTAGCATCAGCAATCTCCAGGCGTTTGTGTTGCGCATACATTCTGTGATAAACACGAAAAGCGGGAAAAATTGGCCCGTGCCTCCGAAGGTATTCATATGTATGGAGCCGCTGTCTGTGCTGCTATTCTCAGCGCATAGCGTGACTACATGAAAGAGCAAGATTGCCTGTGGTACAAGCGCGCCGGGCTTGATATATTACCAGCATTGTGTACGCCCTTGCCAGGCGCTCAAGAAAACAGCGCTGTCTACTTGCATACGCACATCCCTTCTCCCTATGGCCGTCATGATGCATAACCTCCATTTTTCTTTCCCTCTGTCCCCGTCCCGGGAAAAGGAGTAGCATGTCGCACCGCAGTGGCGCATATCGTCGGCATTTGTGTCTCTTCCGGCGAATAAATTATCTCTTCGCTTGCTTCCACACCTGCGAGAAGCTAGCGACACCAGCGAGCGCCACGTTGTCTGTCTTGTCTGCGTGTTTAAACGTCGCCCGCAGCGCACGTTGGTCCTGGAACTTGTAATTTTTCTCTGTGCTTCCTAAAGCACGATATTCAAAGAAGTATTCACTTAACAACACGTATTCACACACAACTAGTTCGAACAAGTGCTCGAGCAAGTTGTTGACAATATTTGAAAACGTATTTGAATATTACAGAGCTTACAGGTACTGCGGATCGAACAAAAATGCCGCGATTGACCGCGGTTAAACCAAGCTTGTCGAGTGTTAGCAGCAACCATTGAAGTGGTCGGGGGATGGGCGGAAGTTGATTGGGGGGGGGGGGGGGCGGTTTCAAACACCCCAAAATTCCTCAGTGTTGCAGGTTTATATATACTCGCACGCTACAAACGCGCGTAAGAAAATACACAGAAGGGTGGTTAAACCCTACTTCCTCGCCACTCCCCCCCCCCCCTCCCTCGAAAAAGAATTCTGGCTACGCTCGTGGCAGCAACTACCGAGGAAAGCATGCCGCGGCAGTGTCTCTCGCGTCGGCGCCCCCACGCGGCAAGCAGCAGCTCGCTGTCCACATTTCTCTTCCTATTGCCGGCGCGGGAGTCCCGTGGTAGGAGTTGACGTTCTCGAGGCGTACCCGCCCGCCGGCTCGCAGCTCTCGCCGACCGACGGAAAAGGGTGCACTGGAGGGGAAAACAGACCGACACTGCGCATGTGCGTTGCTACGACGACGTTCTCGCGATGTGGAAAGGGAGAAAATTTCGTTGAAAGGTTAAAAGCACATGCGAGGTGGTTTTGTGCATTTGTTGCGGGAAGAGTAGAGCTATCGCTCTAAAATCGTCCGCAATTTGTATTAACAAGAACGAAGAGATTTAACGGCATTTTAAATGACAAATGCTTTCTGTACAGAATAGAAGAAAGGGAAAGAGATGTAAGGAAAGGCAGGCAGGTTAACCAGGAGCAGGTTGGGTTTGTTACCCTGTAGTGGGGAAATGAATATCAGACATCGTAGGTCAACGCAGGGGCTCAAACATGCAGCCTCATCGTGTTTTTTTTTCTTGGCCCTCGTTTATTGCAAAGCTGCAAATTTAATTGTAGCGTTTCTTCTTATTTTGGCTTTTGCGAACGCCAAGTGGCGGATACCTAACTCCTCACAAACAAGGACGCCCTTTGTCCAAGACGAGTTCTGTGCATACTGGCCACTGGTAGAGAAATATACCTGGTTAAAAAAAAAAGATATTACTTACATAAACATAGCTCGTTCTAGGACCATATTTCCGGGCATAAACCTGGTGAATACAGAGTCGGAATTTCCAACGTGTGACCAAGCACTTTGGGGTATACACAGAAAAGTGGTGTCACACTCTAAAAGAAACCTTTATGTCACATAATACAAATAATAAAATGTTTCAAATAACTTATAATGTATATTTGCGCATGCCGGCTTTGTGTGTGCGGGCTTGTGTGTGTTTGCCAAGTGTTCCATGGTACGTTCCCTTATGGCATTGTAGGAATTGAAGCACGCAAGAATGACCAATCACAACAAAATGAATGAACTTATCAAATAAATATTTTCAATTGTTAAATCTATCTATCTATCTATCTATCTATCTATCTATCTATCTATTCTATCTATCTATCTATCTATCATGCTATCTATCTATCTACTGTCTGTCTGTCTGTCTGTCGTCTGTCTGGTCTATCTATCTATCTATCTATCTATCTATCTATCTATATCTATCCTATCTATCTATCTATCTATCTATCTATCTATCGATCTAATTCATCTTTATCTATCTATCTATATCTATTCTATCATTATCTAATCGATATCTATCTATCTATCTATCTATCTATCTATCTATCTATCTATCTATCTATCTATCTATCTATCTATCTATCTATCTATCTATCTATCTATCTATCTATCTATCTATCTATCTATCTATCTATCTATCTATCTATCTATCTATCTATCTATCTATCTATCTATCTATCTATCTATCTATCTATCTATCTATCTATCTATCTATCTATCTATCTATCTATCTATCTATCTATCTATCTATCTATCTATCTATCTATCTATCTATCTATCTATCTATCTATCTATCTATCTATCTATCTATCTATCTATCTATCTATCTATCTATCTATCTATCTATCTATCTATCTATCTATCTATCTATCTATCTATCTATCTATCTATCTATCTATCTACAGAAACATGCCGTCTCGTTTTACTTACATGGTTGGTATATCCAGCGTATGTCTTCTCGTACGAAAAGTAATTGCCTTCGTTAGAGCTTGAAAACATCTCTCATGCAGTGCATTGTGTTTGTCTTTTTTTGTCTTTCAGGGCAAAGGAACGCAGTCGGGCCACAGAACGCTGCTGTACGGGCACGCCGTGCTCTTGAGGCACCAGAATAGCAACATGGTATGGGCGCTGCAGAAGCACATCTATTTGAAGTTGCGCCAAACACTTGTTTGCCTAGAGTTCCGGAGGAAGTTTAGCGCGGCGTTTGCATTGGCGACGCGTTATCCTTGAACCATTGTATGCGTCTGATGTACCAAAGTTCCTCCTTGACCTAGTTTCTTGAAAAGAGAGATCGCATATCCTCAATGTCTCGCGCAATTGGCAGTGTGCTCGTCCTTGTCACTGTTTTGTGGTTTCTGCTTACGTCTATGTTATCTTCGTGCTTTTGATACGTAGTTGATGCGAACAAAGAGGTTTCCGTGCCGTCCTTTTAAAGCAATATCAATAAGACTCGAACCGAGATTTGAAACACATACGAGCATAAGTTCCAGTATTGTCGTTGCTGGTACATTAAACATATCCTGATGAGATAAGCTTTCTACTGATAAGGAATAACGAATAAACTGTATGTGAGGCTGCTGAAATCTGAATATCTGCGCAAATTTAATTCGCTGGATAGTCGGCAGTTCAACATTTTTTGAAGTTTTATGTTTCTGAGCAGGGGTGAATGAGACAATGCCCCGAATAAATGTCTTTCTGTTTTTTTGACCATTTTTTGGATGCAGTACCTGGCTTGCCTTTCGAGCAGCTCATACAACGACAAACTTGCCTTCGATGTCGGCTTGCAAGATCACTGTCAAGGTAAGACTCCGATCACATTAAAAAATAAGTTTCAGAATTATTCGCAAGAACAAGCAACCCATGAAACCTGTTTTGTGCTTCTTATTTTTTTTTTCTTTTTACGCTTTCGTAAGCCACGACAGGATCACACACTTCATATAATATTCTAGGGTCCTAACTCACGAAACTTTTAATTCATACGTGTAGTTTGCGATTCGCCAGACAGCTTTGTCAACTACCTTTCCAACGCCACGATTAGTGGAGATTTCACGCCAGGAAAAATTCTAGCCTAAGACGGTTTTGTCAAAACGGGGTCTGTTTTCCATACACCCAAGGACTGGCTGCTCAGATTAGGCGAATGTGAAATTAAAGAAGGAAAAAAAAACGCCAGGCCTACGCTGAAACCGCAGCACAGTCACAGCGAAAGCTGGAAGAGCGGCATTTCTAGAGCCCGTTAAGCTCTCTTGGGGCTACAACACAAGTACACTAGAAAGGTACCCACTACGTCATAAATCACAATTTTTGTGAAGTTGGGAAGCACCTACTAAGCCATTATTCGTCATTCTGCGGAGAAGCGAGGCACCAGCTATACGTCTGTAAGGCATTATGTGGACTTCGTTGACGCGACGACTGATGACGATGAAGAATTATGGCTCAGCCCTTTGTAATGGGTTGGAATCTTTAAACGGCCCACCAGTTATGTAATTTGCATTGAGTGACGCCCGGTCGCTATTTCCCTCTCCCGTCATGCTGTATAACATACGTTGACGTGGGAAAGAGACGGGGGGGGGGGGCGCGAAGAACTTTACTGAGACCCCGAGGAAATGGATCATGCGCTTATGGGCTTCCTTGACAACCAATACAAGTGCACTTGCGAGGAACCCACTACGCTATAAATCATTGTAATTTTACTGTGACCCCGAGGAAGTGGATCATGCGCTTATGGGCTTCCTTGGCAACCAATACAAGTGCACTTGCGAGGAACCCACTACGCTATAAATCATTGTAATTTTTGAGAAGTAGGGCAGCAGGCACTGTGCCATTTTTCGTCATTCTACGGAGAGCGTTGGTACCGGCTAAACCCATGTAAGGCATTATGCGCACTTTGTTGATGCTGTGCCTGATGACGATGAAGAATTATGGCGGAGTCCTTTGTAATGGGTTGGAAGCATTCAACAACCTACTCGTTGCGCAATTCGCATTGTGTGACGCCTGCTTACATTGTGCGCATTGTGCTTTCGCATTGTGCGACACTTGGTGCTTATTTTACTCTTCTACCACGCTATATTGCATATGCTAATGTGGTTCCTTCCCGACATGAAGCCTGCATAGGACCTTTTTGCAAAGCAGTTTCAAGCACCGGCATGGCTCAGAGGTTGAATACTGGGCTCCCACGCAGAGGTCCCAGGTTCGAACCTCGTTCCATCCTGGAATCTTTTTCTTATTTAGTTTTTTTTCTTATTTCGAGCGATACTGGTTACGGACACCGGCGGCGGCGGCGGCGGCGGCGGCGGCGGCGGCAGCGGCGGCGGCGGCAGCGGCGGCGGCGGCGGCGGACAACTACGGCGCCCAAAACGGGCCGGTGAAATGATCTCATAACAGCTTTCGCTGTAAAAAGGAAGGAAGGAAGGAAGGAAGGAAGGAAGGAAGGAAGGAATTAAGGAAGGAAGGAAGGAAGGAAGGAAGGAAATAGAAAGGGAGAAGGCCGGCAGGTTAACCATAAAAGCTTTCGGTTGACTACCCTACACTGGAGGATTAGGTAATGGGAAGAGAAATATGAGAGAGAGTGGAAAAGCGCCAAAATGTCCACCTATGACGAATAACGAGCCGGACGGGGAAACCTTACGCTAAGCAAGGCTTGAATTCGGGCCTTGTTGGTTAGACATATTCTTGGTTGTAAAGTCAGCTCTTTTGTGTGTCCCTCCTTCTTGTTCCCGTCTTCACAAGTCTCTGCGCTAAACCTGAAGCGTACGCTAAGCCCACAGATGTAAAGAGTGGTTTAAAATAGTCGGCGAAGAAAAGTTAAAAGGTTCATTTTCGAACATCCTTGGCAGAAGCCCCAACATCTATCTATCACCTATAGCGCTAACCTTTCCAGTACTGAGCTTAAAATGGCGTTATAGACGAGCCGCGCAAAGAGGTCAAGCCGGCTGCACTAATGAAATAAGTATGCTGCACCAGTTTCTCTTCATTATTTCACGAATTTTTTTCAGGAGCTCTTACACAGGGCTCTGAATGCGCTCTAAAGGATCATCCGCAAACCACCTGTTTGTTCTTTAATATAACTACCTGCGTAGTGTAATAAGTCATTCCAATGCTTTTTAGAACTAAAAGATGGCGAACTTACCCAAACCACTTACACTCATAAGACCTTACCTTAGAAAATTGAGACAGTGCTCCCAGTTAAACGAAAGCTATTCATAGTCACACGCTTCTAATATGTGACTAACGTGTAGCTCGGAGTGCCGGTACTTTTTCACGGCACATTTCTTGAACATTAAAAATCAACGGCGGTTGGAAGCAACGACACGCCCTATCAAACTGGTCCCCTCGCGAAATGCCTTCTGACGTCCAGTATTCGACAACAGTGCACCTCATTATACTCTTCCTTTTCTCCTGGAAAGTTTTTCAGCTGCCTATTCGGTCCCGTAGTACGGATCTCTCGCAGTCCCGCGCTCTTCTGTACGTGGGCTTGAGTTCGCGATTCTGAGCGGCAGTTCAGCGGAGCGTATTTAACGATCTAGAAAGAAAAAAATAAAGAACGAACTGGTTGTCATGGCAATCCAAGTAATGGCCTCTCTCGTTTCACTCGGAGATGTCGTCGGTGTGTTCTCGGAGGCCGTTAAGCGTACATTTGGAACAAACGACTCGTGTAGGCTTCGTGCATTCCTGTGCTTGCTCGGCTGAATGCACTTAAAGAACACGAACCGAAGAACTCAGTCGAATCGCCTGGTGCTATTTGCCTATTCTTCTCCTCGTCGTCATTACTTTCGCTGGTAGATTTTTTTGTCCCTCATTATTTTGCTCTTGAGTCTAGCGTTCCTTCTTTTAACTTTGTGTGTTCTTTCTTCTCTTGCATACGTATTAGCTAAATGACGAGTTGAGGAATGGACGACTATCGAACACTCGCGATTACTCTTTCCTCGTTTCTGGTCTGACAACGGATCGTTAGAGAAATGTGAATAAAGAAAAGTGGACGAAAAAGATAACTTGCCGCGGGCAGGGACCGAACCTACGACCTTCGAATAACGCGTACGTTACTGGGCCCGCAGTGAGACGGGCCAAGAGAGCATCGAACGCGTTATTCGAAGGTCGCAGGTTCAGTCGCTGCCCGCGGCAATTTATCTTTTCGTCCACTTTTGTTTCTTCACATTTACCTTACATTTACTACTAATAACATCCCCTATACTTCGTTGACATTGTTGTCTGTCAGTTCTCATTAATGCTTTGTAGAAAAGTGAGAAGTGTGAAAAAACGTTCTCGAACAGTCAGAAAAGTTGAATGATCGTGGTCTTTTTTTTTTTTTTCATGGAAATATATCGATAACATACCGCTTTGCCAACAATGTAGACACTTTAACAAATCGTTGTTACAAGGTTTCGTCACATTACCCAATACCATAGGTCGGCAAAAAATGTGGAGCTCACTCAGACTCACTCACGAAACATATCCTACCCTTAGGGCTCACTCGGACTCAAACTCACCAAACTTTTCCTCATCCGGACTCACTCAGACTCGACTCACTATAATTTTCTCAACCGACTCACTCGGACTCATACATCACCAAAATATATTTCACCCGACTCACTGCAGACTCAGACTCAAGGCTCGATCTGAGTCTGAGGTGAGTCTGAGTGAGTCGACTCATGAGTCCAGCTAGCCATATTATTAGCCTTTTTCGACCATAATGTCAATGCTTCTTTAACGCCAATATCTCGCATAATCGGTGCGCTACTTAGCGCATTTTGATCTCGTACCTTCAAAGACGAGTTATCTGAGTTTGCAGTTCAATAAGGGACCTTTTTATTGAAAGAGATGACTCACACGTGATATTTTGATCAGTAACTTCCCGTGAAGAAGTTTGCGGGGGAGGTCAAAGCCACCTCCTCCCCTTCTCCCTCCCAACTCATGCCTCGGATCATAATTATTGATCTGACGTATGAACGGTAGCGCGTTGAATTATGTGGGACCATACGTGAGTACAAACGTGAGCCGACATAAGGCTGATAGTGATGCTGAACTTGAGTAGATAAGACCATAGGTCGGCAAAAAATATGGAGCTCACTCAGACTCACTCATGCAATAAAATTTGCCCTTAGGGCTCACTCGGACTCAGACTCACCAAAATTTTCCTCAACCGGACTCACCCGGACTCAGACTCACCAAAATTTTTCCCAACCGAACTCACTCGGACTCAGACTCACAAAAACTTTACTCACCCGGACTCACTCAGACTCAGACTCACGTCTCGATATGAGTCTGAGTGAGTCTGAGTGAGTCGACTCATGAGTGAGTTCGCCGACCTATGCCCAATACGCACCAGCAATTCAAATCCATCACTGTAGCTGTGTAACAACACATTCTACGGCAGCCTGGTCAAAACAGTCGCGTAAAGCAATCTGTAAAGCGTGTTTACTTATCCTAGAAAGAGCGCAATAGCGGGACTTCCAGTCTCCTTCACATGCGGGAGGGTCACATGACCTGAGAAAAACGTCACGTACGACGTCACTAGTAAACTCTTAATCAGGTCCTGGTTAAATGCTGGCTATATTCAGGAAACTAGACCAAAAATGTACAGTTTCCTGGCTATATCTTAAGCACCTTAAGAGGGACCTCATTAAGAGTGTAGAGTGGCACGTCACTGTCGACTGTGGTTCTGGCAGTGGGGATGCCGGCAAAAGAGTCAGAACCGCGAAGGGGCAAGGCGTAGGTTACTGGGCTGCCAGTGAGACGGGCCAGTTACTGACACTGGCAAAATAGCAATATTTACGCATACGTCTGTCATAACCTACCATTTCACTCAAATTTTACGGTTCTGCTATGACGTCATCTGGTACAGTTCTGACCAGGTCACGTGACTCTCCCGCACGTGACGGTGACGGGAAATTCAGCTATCGCGCTCATTTGCAATGTAAACGGGCTATGCTGAACGCATACATCGCTTATACTAGTGTCAGAGAGATCGCAGCGCAGTGTGTTATATTTTGCAGGTTACGAAGCGATATCTCCCTTGCCTATATGCATTGTGTTACGTACTGAAAGGGCGCACCGCTGCAACTGAGTTCTTGATGCCTCACTGCACCCACGAGCTTCGGGTATCTTCAGGTCCTTACGCATTTCAGCATTGCGCCACTGCAGAACAAGAGCGTCGCTGTCGCTATCATCAAGTTTCCACGCATGAACTGACAACATCGCGGCTGCATTGAGAACATTCGATTTTTGAGATCACTCTGCGATAACATTATCCTTCGGTTAGTGCGTTCGAAAATAAAATGCACGAATGTTATTATCGTCATCTGATGACGCGGTAGCGGCGTCGCACACCTGTCACCATGGCCGACAGCCGCCCCGCTCTGATTTGCATATAGCTAACGGTTGCCGTAATGTGATCTCGTGTATTTGTTGCTTCCCTTTCTTCTCGTGGTTGTTCTGCGCCTTGCATTTCGTCGCGATGCCTCCTATACTCTGTACACATCGTCGACGCTTATGCGGCACGGTGTTATCGCAGCGTCAATAACACGGCCTGGCCCTAGCGGCGACGGTGAATAATGCATTTCGTATTACAGAGGCGGCGAAGCAAAGCATGCGAAGAGCAAAAATTAAGCGGATATCGATTGTATCGTGCCAACTATATAAATACGTACGCGCTGTCCACAAAGAAAAGAAATGGTTGTACGAGACGCTCCACCCTGATGTAACCCGTGAAGAATAAGCCTTGCAAAAACGTTTCACCTTATACAGATCCATCGAGCAAGCATATACGAAGATATTTTCTTATCTTTCTTTCATTGTTTTGCTGAAGTTTTTGCTAACGTGTGCGCTGCTCAACCACAAACGGTGTTTTCCAGGAAAACCTGAAGACAAACTTTTTTACATTCATTTTTTTTATTTTTCAGGCTTCTACTCCGAATGATCGAGTATTAACGAAAATTCGACATGAAATGATCAGTATGGCTGGCCCAGGATTAAAACAAGAGCGAATACAAGAAAATGTGATAAACAAGCAAGATAATGGGGGAGGATTCGCTCTGTAGCTCAAATTGCAAAACCAGCGCACATACCGCGAGTGAGGAACCGAAGCTGGCCAGGGTGCAGGGTATATTTTCATTTAGTAGGAGTCCTGAGAAATGAGTACTAGTTAAGAAATATGTGCGCTCAACCAATATGGTAGGCTACACAGTGGCTCAGTATTTCATTTAGCATTTTTTCAGCATAGTAGAAAAACCTTGTTCAATGGAAAACTGATAGCCACGAAATTTAGAAAGACGTGATGGTTGAGGTACGTGAAAAAAGCTAACAAGAAATGCTTACTACGTACGCATAAGTTACCAGCCTTTCATTGCGTTTTTGAGTCTCCATAAATCATGCAGAGCAGTGACGGAAAGTTTTTTGTTCTATTGTGCCCGTGAATTAATTAGAAATTATTAATGAACAAGTGTGCTTGCGCGTATTTCGGATTTCAAATGCCACTTTATGATTGTTATAAATGTCGCGTAATGGTCGCTTGTTCGTTGCAAGATATAACATGGCTGACAATGACAGCGAAAAATGAGTGAGCACGATAGCAGGCTTCCGCAAACGTACACTACGATTCAGGCGCGGTGATACCACGTGCTTTAGTCAGCAATCCCACAAACGCGTTTTTTTTTTTTTGCAGCGTCGCTACGTCGCGGTCACATTTGTCCACTTGCATTGGTAGCACAAGCAAACTGCCCAATTTTCTTCACATTTGCAAGTGATGTTCAACGGATGACTGCGCACTACTCAAGTGTGATTTCAAAGAAAAAAAAGAAAAAAACAGCGCGAAGACTGACCACAGGAAGATGTTTATAAGACATGAGTGCTGTGTGATTATCTGCTTGGCCAACCTTCGTGGTGTTTTAGGGGCGAAGCTCCTTTAGCGGCACCCGTTCGTCCCCGTCGTAGTAGTGTGTAACCAGTCTTAAAAACGGAGGGGGCGTGCACACATGAAGGCTCCCTAAAGACAATGCGCTGCGACAGTACGTGATATGTATCGCCCTCTCCTCTCCTACGCTTCCCCCTCTTTCGCCTCTCCTTCCTTTCCTATACACAGGCGAGGCGTGCTGGTGGACCATTCACCCGGCCTCCAAGCAGAGGTCCGAAGGAGAGAAGGTCCGCGTAGGAGACGACCTCATCCTCGTCAGCGTAGCCACCGAGCGATACCTGGTACGATCATCGTTAGCAGTGTTTCCTTTGTTCATTTAGTGATATGTTTCAGTTGTTCTCGACAATTCTTTATTTTGTGGCCGGCAAACACCAAAGCGCTGTGCCCGAGGCTGCTAAATCGGTGAAGTGCAGGAAAAGTCGCTTGTGAGAAAAGATATGAACAACTGACGTGAACGTTTGCGCCACTGACAAACCCTTCGTGCGCTGACCATGATAATGCCGGGCCAGTGTTGTTTCTACCAGTCAATGAATACTTAAGCGTTAACTTTCAAGTGATGATAGTTTATGTTCATATAATAAACATACAGGGTGTTTCAGCTAAAAAGCACCAAGTAATAAAAATATTAAACATAGGTGCTACGTGTCTCCAATTAGCGCAGTATTGTTCTGAGCCATATAGAGCACGTCAGAATATTTTTTTCAATCCGCCAAGCTCGGCAATTAACAAAGATTGCTTAATGAACTTTTTAAATAGTAACTCTAGAGAAAAGTTTTCAATACAAAGGTTGTAGCGCTTGTTCAGAAACATCGAATTTTTGAATCTATATTAAGCTAACTCCCCTGCTTAATTTTTTTCCGGCCTTTCTTTAAAGCGCGCGATTTTTAAAAAAATACCACGTGACTGCCGCCTAACGCGCGGCGCTTTTAGCGCCCTAAAATGTAAGTTGAACGAATTATCGAAGGCTGCTCCACGCACGAAGGTCGATTGAGCAGGCTACCGGTGACTGTGGTGGACGCTAAATGATGATAGGGGCGTACCGTCTAAAGAAAAGCCTACGAAAGAGCGGCCGCCACGTGTGAGTGAATCTTTTTATCTCGGTCCTTCATCACGCTGTCATGTTCGCCCCTTCCAATGTGTTTCTTCATTGGTGCGAAAAGAAAAGAAAAAAAAATGCCAACGCTGCATCAAATGCTGCCTACGGTCTCATGTGGCATTTGCTCCGTGGCCGCTGCTTTTTCGGTAAAGAATGTTTTTTTCGTTGTTGTTGAAACGGTATGCTCATTTTGTCGCTTAGCGTTCATCGCAGTCACCGATAACCTGTTCCATCGATCTGCGTGCGCGAAGCAGCCTTTGATAATTCGTTCAACTTACATTTGAGGGCACTAAAAGCGCCGCGCGTTTGGCGGCAGTCACATGGTATTTTTTAAAATTCGCGCGCTTTAAAGAAAGGCTGGAAAAAAATTAAGCAGGGGAGTTATCTTAATATAGATTCAAAAATTCGATGTTTCTGAACAAGCGCTACCACCTTTGTATTGAAAACTTTTCTCTGGAGTTGCTATTTCAAAAGTTCATTAAGCAATCTTTGTTAATTGCCGAGCTTGGCGGATTGAAAAAAATATTCTGACGTGCTCTATATGGCTCAAAACAATACTGCACTAATTGTAAATGCGTAGCGCCTATGCTTAATTTTTTAATACTTGGTGCATTTTAGCTGAAACACCCTGTATAGGATTAAAGGTACAGTCGAGCCCAATATGAGTTGCAAGATGCTGTCCGTAGTCAAAGCAGCTCCAATACTGCACGTGGCGCCGAAATAGAAAACAGTCAGTGACGTAAACACTGCTTGACACCTTGACCGCTAACAAACGACGACGGCAGTGAAAGCGACAACAACACGGGCGGTAAACTTGCAACTCGTTTAATCACGGAAACACGTACTATTATATAGACAATTATGACATGCGTTCTTTTCACTATCCTCGTCATTTGTTAGCTGTGAAGATGTCAAGCAGTAAACACCAACTAGGCCAGACTCAAGTTCATCTGACCTAAACTCTGTTTTGACTGCTGGTAATAACGTCAGCCGTACTTGCCCGTTGAGGAGAAGCACTATGGCTCCTAAAGCGACGGCTCTTTGTTGGCCAACAGATTCGCCTCACGATGACGGATGGGCACCGTATAGAGTCGCGACGCCTTATTGATTTTACACAATGAGCCCTGCGCTAGCCTCCGATAAGCCTCTCGCTCCTGTTTCTCTCTCAAAGCTTTCCTTCAATTTCACGTTTGCCGGTGTTCAGTGTAGGCTTGGGACCCCTTCAACGATGGCCACCGTGTTACGACTGATATTGAGCGCCACTGTACGCCCCTGTCTTCAGAAAATACTTACTTCTACATACACGAGAAGGAGACAGCGTAAAAAATTGAGAAGCCACTCCACTGTCAACGTCAATGACCAGCGAAGCTGATTATCACTCGACACAGAGTTGACACAGAACTTTCATCAAAGTTACGAGTTATTTATTGTATTGGGCGGCATTGAGCGGCATCGGCATGGCGCCTTTTTTTTTTCTAGCGTTTGTCGGCTTTTTGAGCGGTCACTTAAGATGCGCATCGCGCGAACACGGAAGGGCATCTGTAACATCAAATTTTCGCAAAGCCAGATTTTCCCTGATGTGTGTCTATAGCGATGCGCTGTAGAGTTGAATTATAAAACTGGTTTATTCAAAGCTCCAACGCTACATGACTGGGCGACGCCCTGTATGCGTCGTACCGCGATGCGAGTCGAGCGTCCAATACCCCCGGGTAGATCACGCGCCTCTTGGATACTTGAAGCCCGTGCCACCTGAGACCTCAGCCCATAAGCGTCGCTCTCTTCACATACCGTCCGGCGCATAGCAACGTAGGGCATCTTCGAGGCCGTTCGCTGTTTCTGTCGAGCATCAGAGATGGCGCTTGTACGCACGCCGAAGCCGTGATGACTCCCGACACTACATGTACCACATGATGTTGGCTTTTCATTTTTGTCCTGCAAAGGGCTTTCATTCGATTACCACGAAAGTCAGTGCAGCATTAAAAAAATGTTCTGTTTTTTACATTTTTTTGCACCACTAACGCAACTCATTCGTATCGTCATATATGCTTACAGGGGCGTAGCCAAGGGGGGGTGTTGGGGGGTTCAAACCCCCCCCCCCCCCGAAATTTTTCAGTTTTGCTTGTGTATATACACACGCACATATAGAAACGCACGCACGAACATACATAAAGTATGTTTGAACCCCACCCCCCCCCCCCCCGAAAAAAATTTCTGGCTACGCCCCTGTATGCTTACTTTTTGCAAACATGGGCGTTTAGCCGAGCTCCCTTTTGAAAGTAGTTCTGCTGCATACCCATACCTGACCCTAAAGTTACAAATAAGGCATGTCAAGTTAAACCGTTAAAAGCCAACGTCATGTAATCAAAGTAATGACATAGAACTTTCGCTTTGGAATACTAAGAAGCCAATTCAAGGAAAGTGAAACTGTAAAATTGCTGCATGTAGTACCGTGCTCGTTCGAAAAGTTTAGTAAAAGTGACGGAACCTAAGATAAATACTGGTAATATTTTGAATATGCATAACGGGCGTCTGCTTTTATTATTCAACTGACGTTTCTAGTTTAGTTGATACTACACTACAAGTCAAAAACTTCGCACACTAAAAAAGAAAGATAAGGAAAAACGCCATAAAACTGGGTCCTCTGCTCACCGGTGCAGCTGTTAGCCGCCTGTGTGCTGTATACTCATCAAATACCGATTGATCATGTGTAGCAGTCCCAAGCAGTAAGTGCATATGCTTAATCCATCTAAAATTTATTACTGGTATGAAACGTTCTTAAAATATTTCCTTGTAACGAACATCTTCGAACGCAATATAAATGTCTGAAGTGGCAATCCTTTGTATAGTAACACGTACGCGCCTGCACCACAACACTGTATATGCAATTCGTGCAGCACACGGCCAAAGAAGGCGAGGACACGATCGTGAACGCCAGCTTTCATCTCACTCATTGGTCAGTGGCGCCATTCGGGACGGGCACCAGCAGAACGAAGAACGTCGGTGAGTCACACAACTCTTCATGTGCATTTACTGCATTCTATGAAATATAACTGGCTTTCACTCTAAACGAAGACGAAGCAGATGAACAAACAACACAGCATACGCTTCGTGTGTGTGTTGTTCGTTCCTCTGCTTCGTCTTCTTTTTTACCGCGCTGTTTCCTGATTCAAGATGCTCAGTCAAGTACCCAACAAGTACACCTTATCAGTGTTAATAACGTTTACACGCGCAATTCAATTCATCATCATCATCATCATCACCCTGACTGCGCCCATTGCAAGGCAAAGGCTCCTCCCATGTTCCGCCAATCAACCCGGTCCTGTGCTTGCCGCGGCGACGTCATGCCCGCAAACTTTCAAAATATCTACGACAAATGTGTAGCACGGTAATGCAATCACTGCAACAATAACAGTGACTATGAGAACGGACCGGGACTGGTACCGGGACTGGTACCGGGACCGGGCACGGGAGCGGTTTGATTGGCGGGACATGCGAGAGGCCTTTGCCCTTCAGGGGCGTAGTCAGGCTGATGATGATAATTACGATGGTGATGAGAATGGAGTAGCTTATGTAAGTTAATATGTTAATTCACACTGAACGTAAACAGCGGCGCGAAACCAACACCATTAAGTATTCCGGCCACTCCAGACGCTAGATATGTCATTAACAAAGGCAACCGGCCATTTCTAAAGAGCACAGACGAAAAAAGAAAAAGTTAGCTTTATGATGTTAGCCACGCTTATCCCCAAGAGCATGATAAAACCTGTGTAGCTGTGAAATCATTGACCCCCTTTTCTCGCCTGTTTTGCAGGTTATGTGTTTGGCGGCGAAGTATTAAGGTTTTCCACGGGGGAGACGAGTGCCTCACCATCCCGCCCAACTGGAACCAGGAGGCCGGTCAGAAGTAAGCTCTCACTTCAGTGATTCCTCATGAGTCGGGCAAACCAACATTTGCATCGTGTTTCGGAGCAGTAAAATATGACAGTGCTGGTGGATGTACGGAAGTCTTTCAAAAATCACGTTCTAACATGCCAGCAGCATAACAGAGCGGGAGTGAGCCCGGAAATGTCGCGATGTCCTGTCGTCTCCACACGAACCACCTCCAGCGTAATGACGTTCCATTGCATACATCCTACAAGGGGTGAAACTGAAACTCGCACGCAGACGTCCTACTCTTGTAAATAATTCAAACCACTGTGATGTTTACCAAGATTCTTTTTGAGGTACTGAAGTCGAGAACTAATTAAGAAAAAAAGCAAGTGCTAAAGACATGACTGAAACGTCTCTTCAATGCTTCTTTAAAAGCAGGAACTTTCGAATTATAACGTGTTACTTTTAAAGGAACAGCGCAAAATGACTCAATTCTGAACTTTAAACAAGCAGGCTTTCAGATCCTATGCACCAGCTATTCTCTTGGCCCTCCCTGTTTAGTGCGAAGCAGAGAAACCGTAATGTGGTTAGTACGTGCCTGCATGGTCCGTGTTATCTCAGCAGCCAGCGAACCTTCGAAGCAAGAGGAAAAGAAGTGTGCAATCCTGAGGAAAGCGGTGTTCTTTACAGACGGAAGCCAGATTATCACTTAGCTCTTTACCGGGAACAAGTTATCCAAACGCAAATTCATCGATTGAAGATATGTTACATAAACTGGGTGTTACAATATGCGAATTGACGGGGTCGTAGGTGGAGGATATTTAAGGGTTTGGGCATCTTTATTGATGTAGGGTAATTGAAGGTAAAGAAAAAGTACCAAAATACAGGCAAATAGATGAACAAAGACAAACAGTAAAAAGCACACACCGGAAGTCCGGGTAAGTACAGACATCCTAAAATTTTAGTGGTTTCAAAATGCCTGATAGTTCTATATAACGGGTGGAATAAATCCGCGTATAACGGTGTATTGCTTATTTAGAGCACTTGATAAATACCCATTATGAATATACAAGAATACACAAGGTTATAATGGCGATTCTGTTGGTGTCGTTCCTCCTGCGCCTCAAACGTTCACGTTACTTTCAGTGCTGACATCTTGGGCTGTTAACTGTGCCCTTTTTAATCCCTATCCACTAAACGAACTGTGCTAAGGTTTAAACGTCCGGGAATACTCAGAAAACATTCCTTTATTAGCCCATTAATCGAAGATGAAATCATGTGTACTCATAAATCACTAAGGTAAAGAAGGAACAAGAAGAGTGTGAAGCATGATGCACATACGCCCACAGTATTTGCGCGGCAGAGTGGTACACTCTAAGCCAAAATCGAGTATTTTGGGAGTGTTTCTGCCACACAACAACAATCGTCATCCACCTCGCGTGCTTTCCTCGCGTTATCACCGCAGTCGCGGCACTTCCCGGTCACGAACGGCGCGCGCGTTATCAGCGTGACATAGCATTCTTGACAGGAAAGTGACGAGAGCTGGGTTTTCAAGAAAGGAAACGCGAGCAAGCCAGATGACGATTATTGTTGTGTGGCAGAAATACTCCCCAAATACTCGATTTTGTCTTAGAGTGTAACGGGTGCAGTTGTCGACAAGATGAACACAGCTCCCTACAGCGACACGTGGGCTTTCACTGATGCAGCCCTTACTCGTCTAATCTTTCAGCATCATTGTTTACGAAGGCGGTGCAGTCCTGAATCAAGCCCGTTCCCTGTGGAGGCTGGAGCTGGTGCGCACAAAGTAAGTGAAGCTTTCCAAATTTCTTAATATATGTTGATTAGGAGATGTTGGCTCTTTTATGCAGTGCCGGCTACTGTCACGTCAGCGATTGACGTCAGTGATACGTCAGCGTATCACTCACGTGAATCGCTGACGTGATACGTCAGCGATACGTCAGCACTTTTTCAAGGATATTAGTGGCAAAATTCCCAAACCTTCTCTTTCGTATGCGCATTTTCCCATTGTACCAACGGGCATCGCTGATGGTATGTCCCGTGCCATGATTGGCTGAGATATTCTCTTAAGAAAATGTTTGAAATATCATTTCACGAATACGGGTGAAGATTGTTAAAAATCACACCCAAGGAAAAAAAATAAGTTAACTAGAGGCAGCTTTCAAATACGCACGAAGTCCATTCACACAGTGACACTAAAGACGACGCAAAATACAGCCCGAGCACGTAGCACTAGATTGCTCATAAAGTGGGCATACAAAGACAGCCATATGTTAACACAGAACGCTACACTTCAAGTCTAGTGATATAGCAACACTAAAAATAAAAAAAGGCCCAGACACACCATAAGTTTGCATGTAAAGTCGCCATAAGGCCGTAGGCTACTCCTGAAATCGCAAACACTGCCCAGAAACGCGTATATTGCGGTCGTAGGCGTGTCTTACGGTTCATCAACCTCAATGTCAGCGATATGAGACAGCCGGGAGCTCCCGCCTGCATCCTAATAACCCCGTGTGCTGACGGCAAGGTCGACCTAATGACCGTCGCTGCGATTAATGGGCAACTGCGGTTGATTTATTCTCCGGATGCGGCCGCCACCGAGCGCCTGCAAATTGCTGTCGCAAAGTATGGCGTCGTGACTTAATGAACCTTAGGATAATAATCGGTGCTGTTCTACACGGTTCGCCGTGTGTAGATGGGCGTCAGTTTGACAGCGGGTCGCATGGATATTCGTGAAGCGATATTCGAAACACTCACCTTTTAGCCTGACGTGTAGACCTATGAATTCATAACACACTGATTTTGTCGACGGGGTGTCTGTTATGTGAAACGATTGGCTCTTTTTATTGCGATAGCAATTATATGAACAGTCTCGGCTCGTTTTTGCCGCCGCCGTCATGCACCGTATATGTATAAGTATATATATATATATATATATATATATATATATATATATATATATATATATATATATATATATATAAAAATTCCCAAAGAAAAATAATTCACAAAAATGCTTCCTAAGCGCGGAATCGATCCAGCGACCTCTCTCTCCGCAGCGCGTGGCGCTAGACACTACGCCACAAAGCGCAGATCCTTCATGTAGCTAACGGCGAGCGTTATATACACACCCTTTACCGCTGGCAGGACTCCGAGAGGGCAGGCGCTTATAAGCGTTTCTTCATTACCAGCGAGATGGCGCGAGGAGCGCAACGGGCGCATTTAAAGGTCGTCGGCCAGCTCGCTCGCTTCTATATTTGTGCAGGGAGAACCTTGCCCTTCCGCTGTCTGCTCGCGTGGTAGTTATTGCCGGGGGGCAGATGTTTTTGCAGCGTAGCAGCGCGTCCATCACGGGACGCTTTTCTTGCTATCGCATTCATTGCTTCGCCCTTGCGGCGAAACTGTGACTTTTTTTTTTGTTCAAAAGCTTTTCTAAAGGCCCTCAGGGGGAACACTTCTTGAGTGAAGGGTTGGTGCAAACATCTTCCGCTAATAATAGTACAACAGGTGGGCAACATATTAGGCATTCTGGGACTCGGTTAAAAAAATGTTTACGGCCCTTATACACCGGAAATTTTATTAATTACGATGCCTTAAAGGCGGCGAATTCTTGTTAAATAACTGAAAATGTCTGAGCACAACCAATCAACTTGAAGCATTGCAGAGTTAAGCTCAGCGTAATGGGCAGCTCAACTGCAGCGAACGTTCACATAAAAACTGAACACGTACGGTGTCATTTCCGCCGAATGACACGTATGAAAATACTTTATTATACCGCTCACTCAGTGAAGCTTTCCAATGAACAGTTTCATATACAATGTTCACATTCATTTTCAGGTGGGCTGGTGGCTTCGTGAACTGGGGCTATCCGCTCCGCATACACCACATCACGACGGGCCAGTACCTGGCCTTCGGCGAAAACCGAGAGGTGTGCCTCGTGCCTCGCGAGCGCGCCACCGTCGCGGCCACCGCGTTCTGCTTGAGGCAAACCAAGGTGAGTGCGTCGCAACGTAGTTGCCGTTCGATCGAAAAAGCTTCTAGCCTCGCTACAACGAAACTTAGAGGGAAACCAAATTTACTGCGTTATAACCATTACTTCCTTAAAAAAATGTTCAATTAGTACATCGCTCGGCAATCGGGATGTAACTATTGTAACGTGGTACTGACGATGAAGAAGGCGCGCGGCAGTCGACTGGTAGAAAACAAACTCTTGATCGGACCAAATTGCGGCCAGAAAAATAACTTAAAAGTACAAGCCAAGCACGCTGTACACTGATAGCGGCGATAACAATCGTCGGCCGTGGGTAAATTGATCGTCGGCGGGACGCGTCGTCTTTTATAGATCAGTTATCTCACGTTCCAGCGTTGTCGCTAATGCTCGCCTATGCTTCCGAATAAACTCAACTACTCGCGTCCTGCGTGTAATCTTAACCGAACAATGTAAAACAATCGGGAAGCTTCCCAAGCATGGCGGCGCAGCTTGCGCCGCCGATCAAGAGTTTGTTCTCTACCAGTCGAGGGGGGGGGGTGAAACCCGACCACGCCAAAATAAGGGCGCGTGGCACTATTCAATTTTCGGAATGATCGAAGCTCCGCTAGATTCAGTATGAATTGTGGCGAGGAAGCCCGTTCTTGCCTTCCGCCGTTGCCTTCAATCGATCCCCTCCGATATCGTGTGCGCCGAAGAAGCGACGCAACAAATGTACGCCTTCAGAGCAGGCGAAGCCTTCGTGGCATTAGGTCACCGACATTCAATTTGTCAGTGTCCTTGTCTTCGCTTTGCACTACCATAACGTCGCGCTCAGCCCTTTCTGATGGTCAGTTTTTTTTTCATTCTTCACTGTGCGCACATCTGCATCAAAGAAACCAAACGAACGAAAACAAAGGTGCTGTAGTAGTAGACGCGAAAGCGTGGAGACACATTGTGGTGTCACGGACGAGCGAAATTTGATATTTGCGTCGACAAGAAGATTTCACTTTGTTAAATAGAGTTTCAAATTCATGTGTCTCGGTGAGAAATTCAAGGGCATTTACAATTGCTTCCTTATGACCAATATACCGGTAAAACACCTTTTGGAATAGCGAGGTCTTACTGTAAATCGTCCTTTAAAACAAAACGAGCCAGCGCGAAGCGAAGGGAAAGGAAAATGAAGACGTACAACTTACGTGCGGGGTTGTTTATAGGCATCATTTGTGTCCTGGAATTTTATGTTGCAAATTGTTAAACGACCTGGAGTCAAGCGCGAAATGTCATGGTGACATACAGCTATGCCAAGTGCCATGCCATTTAAATCTCTGTGGTAGATCAATTAGAAATAAGGAGTAAACAAGCAACTGGTGTTTTCTGACGCACGGTATCGTACGGCAACGCAGAAGTCAGATTCAACCGCCTTAAAGCAAGGCCGTGTGTTCGAATGACAGTCTTCAAATACAGTAGGAGCGTGGTTCAAAAAAAAAAAAAAACGTTCGATGGGTGCATAGGCCCCCTGCCCCTCACCCACACACTTAAAAAAAAATACGCGAGATTGTTTAAAATAATGTGAATTTTTTCAACCTCACTAGCGTTTCCAAAAGATGTACTTGGCATACTTTCAGCATCATTACAGATATATGGAATGAATTATGTTATTTATGATTGTTTCTTTTTACCAGCCGTAGTTCGAAGGTTGCGGGATCGAATCCGGGCCGTGGTGGCCGCATTTCGATGGAGGCAAAATGCCAAATGCCCCTGCACTTAGATTTAAGCGTACAATAAAAAACACTAGATGGTCAAAATTTCTGGAGCCCTCCGATACGGCGTCTTTCATAATCCTACCCTGGCTTTGGGACTTAAAATCCCGAGAATTATTATTGTGTTTCGAAGGAAGTGGTGGGGTTTATTTCTTTCTTTCTAATTTATCTTTCTCTTCTTTATCAGGACGATAAAAAGATTGTTTTGGACGAGAAGGAGGAAGAGGTTCTCGGATCACCTCTTATCAAATATGGCGACACCACAGTGTTCCTTCAGCATCTGGAAACGGGACTGTGGCTATCGTACAAGGTGATAACCTTCACTTAAACTCTGTTTACATTTCTTATCGCTAAGCGAAAAGGCCTATTTTATTTATTTACTTATTTATTTATTTACTTCTTTATTTATTTATCTATCACCGTAGCAATATCCACTGTGCATGAAAGTTCGCTTCGGCTACGAGATGTGGTAGTTCGAAACCTGCCTAAAGATAGCTATTGGTTTGCGCACGTATTATGGCGTGGGAGAGGCGTAGAATCGCGACAGCCGTGAACACTTGTGGATTCCGGAACGAGCGGCGGGAGTTACACGTGTTAAACACCCGCCCATTAAAAAAGGCTCATGCATAATTATCATCATCAACAACAGCGTTAACAAAGTGTGCAGGAGAGCGTGTTGCCTTACGAACGCGCATTGGGTACTTCGCTATATTGCAAAAAGAAGAATGATGACGTAGAGAGAACTTCGCAACTTAACTTAGAGTAAACATTTTAGAATAGTTTCAAAGGTCAATCCCGCGCGCACAGACGCTCCTTCCCTTGCCTGAGTCTGGGTGTCCACATGGGCTGGCCGCATCTTTAGTAGACAAAAGGTGCAGACAAAAAACGGAGACTGCGCCGCTGGCGGAGACTGCGCCGCTGGCGGAGCGCGCTCGCGCGGCGGCGCTTGCGTCGGCGTTGTGTGGTGGCGCTGCTGTAGTATGAAGTAAAGCACTGCGAGACAGCGCAGTGCACTCACGTAAAAAAAAAAGCCTAAAAGATCACAGCATATCCACGGAGTGAATGATGATGAGTGGGCGAAGCCTGCGGTGGTTCATCGTAAACCGGGAACATCTTCCGTGAAATTCTGCCAGTACATCATCACCGAACGTGAGATCGGCGCGTTTATACTAAAGTTTCGATGAAGTTTATGACGACTTGCAGCTCCACTTAAATTTTACATGGACATCGCTGTGAATTTCATTGTTAGAAAACATTGTCTTTAGAAAAACATCTGCCTCTTCGGTTAAGCAAGCTGGCGTATTTTCGTTTTGCTTTGCAAACATCTGGCGTCTTTCCGTGTTGCGTTTAGAAGAAATCTGGCGTCCGTTCCTTGGTTTATTTCATCAATCAAGCGGCGTTTTGAACAAAAATGTTTATTGTTGAGTCACGCACAGGAGAAATCTCGCCAGGCACTACCTTGGAGGTAAACGAATCGCTGCTAATGGGAATGAGAGACAGAAGAAGTCGGCTTTTAGCTAACACGTACACGTCTACTTCTACTAACGTTTCCTACTGGGAACATGCCAATGGCTGCTAATGGGGAATAGAGAGACAGAAGAATTCGGCTTTAGTTACCGCGCACGCTGCGAATTTTTTATTGTTGCAAAACGCACAGGAGAAATCTCCCACCGGCACCACCTTGGAGGTCAAGTATCTGGTACTCTGAGCGTAAGACTGGTTACGCACTACGACGGGGACAAACGGGTGCCGCTTTAAGGAGCTTCGCCGCTAAAAAGCGCAGAGGCGTCGAAAGACCATGATTCCCAGGATGAACGTCAGCGTCTGCAGGCGCTCACGCCGGAGAAAAGAGCTGACAGGCGTCTATACAGCAGTAACGCGAATGCAGCTTTTTTGGTAATCTGTGCCTGTATGAATGTTGCGACCCCACGAAAATTTTTGCTGTATTCTTTTAACACTGTTTCCTGGGGTTTTCAGTTAAGTTTCCATTTTCTTTTTTTCTCATTCTTAGTGTAGCAAAAGCACATCAGTGTTAAGGCCTATAGAGCTGTTCCTGGACACTTTCAGAGATAAGTGAGTGAATGAATAAATTCAGTGACACAAGATGGTGACTGGGTCAAAGTCTAGGTGTAGAGACGCGGACAATACTCTATGGCAACTCTTATCCAAATAATTTTTGAAATTAACACTATTCTATGTGCTTAGCTCTCAATGAAACATCTGACTTTTTTTTCTTTTTCAGACGTACGAGACGAAAAAGCGCGGAGTTGGCAAAGTAGAGGAGAAGCAGGTGAGATACGTGGATGTTTTAACTAAGTTTAGTTTCATTGCCGTGTTTCATTCTATGCATTTGTAGTACAACATTCAACATGCTGTTGATTAGGTGTACGTTGATGATTTGTATGTTACTTGACTGATGTGTGCGTCTTTGTGATGTGTGTCTTAAAGAACCGCCGCCGCATTCAAATCAGAGCCCTTAACAAGGACGCCTCTCGTGCTGCCACCCCCACCTTGAAATACGGGTGGTTTTCTTGTGTTTCGTGGGAAATGGCTTAAAGTTCTGCGTTCTCTTCTATAGGAGAGGCGTATGCAGCTGTCTTCGAAATACCTTATACTTTAAATGCACCTGTTTTCAAAAGAATGGAGTAAATTTACAGCAGTATGTTTTTAGGAATAGGTACGATTGCGAGTATCATGTACCCTACTTCAGTAGAGCAATAACCTATGTGTGTAGAAAAATTAGGAACGGTTTAGAGCACTCAAGCTCGAAGCCGGGGCAGCGTGAAGCTGACGTTGAAGGAAGAGACTCTCTGTGTTTAGAAAATGATATAAACGATTTGGTTTAGTATGTGCCCTACTATAGATTAGGTGTGTACGCTGTGGCAGACAAAAACGTAACTACAAGGACACTGATGAAATACAACGTCACATGTTCCGTGTATGTTTAGACATGCGGATTATATCACCGACTATTAATATCAATATCAAGTTTCTTAGTAGACGTACGTGGTCAGAAAAAAAAAATGGGGAAGATAAAAAGTACCAAGTAATGTACTATGGGATAGCACTTAGCAATTCTTTACATAGCTGCATACAAGGTGTACACACACAGATAACTGATAAATGGGCTGCGGAAAAAGATACGGCTAAAGTGTGCTTTAAAAAATTGGGGACTATTTAGAGCACTAAATATCCTATTGGAGAACACTTCTGCTGTCCCTTATGGCATGAACTAACATAAACTGTCTTTTGAAAAAAGAATTATGGGGGATGGTTAGAACTCTTTTAGTGAAGCCGAAAGCTTAGTCAGACTTTCTCTTGAACTTTCTGCCGATCTGCTACGGCAGCGGCCTCTTGTCTACACCACTTCTCCATTCACAGAACAGCTGGGTCTTATTTGTGCCGCATGCTGCTCCCGTTGGGGCGTTGCCGCAGCTTCATCCGTAGCCGCTTCTCCCGATGGCGATTACGACGAGCGGTATTTCGCGCTGATCTTGCCTCTTCTACAATGGCATACTTTCTCGATTTTTCCCCGCCGGCAACGACTTGAGCCTGGTCACGTGATACTTGCCTTTCTTATTTGCTTTGCGATATCAATTACACGGGGCACACCAGGCGCACTTTTTTCCGTCGGCGTCGCCCGTGATGTTCCGTATAAATGCCAAACTGATAGCACCACTCAGCGCGTCCTATGTTCGTTGTGCGAGCGAAAGCGCGCGAACGCTTCAGACGGACGCAGCTCAAGCGGAGATAAAACGAGTGAGCCGTCTCGGCGCGAAAGTCACATAGAGGCGTGGCGGAGAGAAGGCGGTCAAGCATAGCTCCGGCACAATATTACGTACCTCGACCCATCGGCCGTGGCAGCCCGCGGTCGTGCGCACCGTATCTCTACAAGGCGGGCGACTCGTACCTTCGTACGTGTTAGTGTTTTCATCGCAGCAAAGTTTGCGTTGAACTCATACACAGCACAAAGTTCACTTCGTTACCTGCAGCGGCTGCATTTCGTTAGGCCAACGTTTTGTTCGGGCTAGCCACGTCTCATGCTTAAAGGAGTGAGCTGCTAGCCTTACTTCGTATATCATTCCCATTTGAGATTATCCCATTGTTTGATTCTCACTTGCGCCCAAACTGAATTTTGGCGGGTTTTTGACATTGCCGTCATGTTCTGGATATATATATATATATATATATATATATATATATATATCAAGGCAATATAAACACAAAGGAAAAGTAATCAGAAGAAGAAGCTTTCGAGGTGCGCGACTGGGCATTCGAACATGCGACCCCGCCCTGCAGCGCGCCGCGTTAGACAACTCTGCGACACGCCATACGTCCTTTAGCCTACTACCGGCGAGCTATTTATATACACCATTCACCGATGACTGTACGCAGAGCTCGGACGGGGGGGGGGGGGGGGGTGGCTTCAGCGTGTTCGCTGACCCACGTGATGGCGCGAATGGCGCACTTTAGACGCGGCGGTTAGCTATTATGCCAGATACACTATCGGGTGTTGGGAAAGAAACGATACTTGGTGGAAGGACACTATAGAGACACGCAGAGTGCTGGAGCTATGTGCCTCCTTACTATGTGTATATGTTATTTATTCTTATTAGGCAAGGACATTCTTATTCAGACTAGGACGAGTCCACCAGGTACTAAGTGTAATTGACCACACATATCGTCATCATCAAAGGTTGTCGCCGCGCTCGTGTTTCGCAGGAGTTGAAATACGCGCGTCTAGCGTTTCTAGTAACGTTGCGCGCGTCCGACATATTACTTCGCCTTGCACGGCGTGGTCGCCCGTGGGCACGCGCTATCTCGTGAAGGGGTGGGCAGGGGGGATGTTAAGGAGGAAAGGTTTGCACATCTTGTGCTTTCAGCGCAAAGTTTAAGCTCTAGCTATAGGCGGCCAAGACGCCGGCAGTTGCCCCTGAGGAGGTGTGCCACAAGTCCACGATAGTGGCAGCCTTTGCATTTATGACCCTGGAGTGTCGGAACGCCTCATAGCTGGAGGGCAGCAGGGACGCAGCTGACGTGCTAGCCGAGCGGCGAATGGCCCTTGTGCGGAGTGCTTGAAGCGGGGGCTGCGAACCTGGCCATTACAGCGTTCGTGTGTCGCGTAAGAAAACACGCCGCACAAGTGACCGACGGCCGCGAAAAGGAAGTCGACGCGCATATTGCGCGCTCACGTGAGTGTGTTCTGCATCTCACACAACCTTCAAACGATTTGAGAGGCGTTAGCTCTCCCCATCATGAAATTGTCTTGCTACTTTCGAAGTATCTACGCGTATATAGATCACCACAATTATCAAAATCGAATATTTATCACTACAACTGCAAGCGAGTGTAGGCCAATGTTGGGTAAACCCGTTGCGACCTTAATTCTAGGCCTACGTTATTCCTACTTTGTCCCTAGTAGGTTTAGAATGTTTTGCCTCTCTTTGAGTGAATAAATTGCCACAGTGAGGATTGGCGCCAGAAGCATCAGCCTTTTAGTTATCCGCTTTACTGTGCAGCTTCAGCAGCGCAATAACTCGGAATAAACGTAAAGTGCAATATGCCTTGCTGCAGCATTGCGACGTCGGCTGTGCGCTCGCATATGGCGCGTTGTACGATTGTCTATTCACTGTGTATAATCTGACGACTCTGACTGCACGCAGGCCATCATGTCCGAAGAAGGAAAGATGGACGATGGCCTTGAATTCAGCCGTGCTCAGGTTGAAGAATCTCGGACTGCGCGCGTCATTCGAAAATGTGGATCGCTCTTCAACAAGTTCATCGTGTAAGTACACGAAGTAAGGCCAGCTCGTCGAGACAAAGTTATCGTTTTGGAAAATGTTCTCAATTTTATTTATTTATTTGCTTCCTTATTTAAATATACGTGTTGTGATTTCCAATTGAGGATCATTGCAGGAAAAGCAAAAGAAAAGAAATCAGTCTAAGTGGACATAGATGACACCTTCTTTGTTGTCTCTCTGTGGTTTGGAGACCACAAATTGCAGAGGTTAATGATGGTTAATGAAGGTTAAAGGTTAATTAAGCCGAATGAACGCAACAAAATTCCCATTTTTGTGCTCATTGACGGTGCTAATTGAGAGCACACCCGCTAATTATTCACATCACCGCGTGAACCAAGTGAACGTTGGTTCCTCTCCTTTAGGTCTCTCCCTAAATCTTTTTTTTTTTTTAGATTGAAGCAGCGCAAATAACATAGGCGAATAAGACAACCGATTACTGGCAATTAAAAGGTTTATTGGAAAAAAGAAGAAGAAGTAGACTTGATTGGGCAGATTGGCAGTTTGGTCGTAAAACGTAAGAGAAGGGGAACTGAAGCCAACTTCATAATCGCCGCAACATATCACTCTTGCCAACTTGAAGAAAAAAAAACTGTAAAAAGAAAATGGTAGACTAAACAAATTGAACACTCAGCAACAGTGCGAGAAAGGCAGCCTATAAGAATGACAACACATCTTAAGAACATACCCACAAAGACTCACGGCGTTTATTTGTTTCTTTGTTTCTTCGTTTGTTTGTATACTCAACACTATGGCACATAACCATTCTGTGGAATTGGGATAGACGTCGTATGCTAATATTTCCGTGGTCATTTTACGAATGCTTATTGATCAAATAAAGAAACAAAAATATAAAGGAAATAATCGAAAGAATATCAA
Source organism: Rhipicephalus sanguineus (assembly GCF_013339695.2). NCBI lineage: Eukaryota > Metazoa > Arthropoda > Arachnida > Ixodida > Ixodidae > Rhipicephalus > Rhipicephalus sanguineus. The sequence goes on from NC_051183.1 coordinate 66,397,691, forward strand.
AGGAATACTGCAACTCCTCAGCGATTCTGCAAGCAGACCAGAGAGCTGTGTTAACTTGACCAGAATAATTTCAAATAAATATGTGAGATACACATCTAACATAATTTACGAGTATTTGTTAAAGTAGAGAAGAAAAAGGTGTACGTTTAGTGCTTTTGATTAATATTACAAAGTACATCAAATGCATCACTGTGGCAATATCCCATTATGGTTGCACTGAAATTTTGTGCTATTTCTGCAGCTAGGTTAAAAGTCTTTTGGAAAGCAAAATAACGAGAAGTCTTTTTCTAAGTAATGGATACCTGGGACATGACAAAACACCATGTTGAACAGTTTCTATTTCTTCGCAGAATTGACTGAGAGGCGATATTGTCAGGCCAGCCCTGTTTAAATACAGGTTTAATGGGGGCGGGGGGTGGGGGCTACAGGGCATTAAAATCTTGTGATCGTAACATTTGGAGTCTAGACTGACTCCACTGAGACTTCCATGGGAATAGGAGGCACTGATATTCCGTCCATTTCGTTATTGTTTCCGTCATATCTGTACAAATTGCTAATTTTATATATCTGATCGCCGTTATATATACCACTACTGGAAGTACCGTAATTATCGGGCCATCCAGTGATGCTCGCGCTAAGGAATCGGCCATTTGATTCAATTGTAATCCACAGGGACGTGGAACCCATAATAAGTTTACGAGCTTTTGCTGCGGCGGTACTAATGTGCGGAGCGTCTTTAGGGCTCGTGATTTATCTGAAGAAGTAAGAGCCTCACATACCCAAAGAGAGACTGATTTCGTTTTATTTCCTTATAGACCACTCTAGGGGAGGTTACATAAGGGGTGCATATACGTAAACTATACAAATAGTGACCTCATCTGTCAATCGCGTGACTGGTAATGTGGTACACTTTGCAAAAAGAAAGTCGGGCAGGTAATGGCGGCTGTGCTGTGGGAATAGTCGTTCCATTCAGATGATGCACGTGGAAAGAAGGAGGCAGAAAATGTCGTGGTGCGGCTGCGTGGATGGGTGATTCGTAAGGCATATGTGTAAGGCATACACATATGCCTTACAGAGCTAGGGTGGCAATGCGGCGCCGAAGAACCCGTTACCTGTTATTGTAATCGTACTAATTTCATTCGAAGGAAGTTTTCGCAGTGTGTCCGTCTGAGTTCCTCTTTGTTGTTCGTATTGCTTCAATCTGAAATGGAACCGTACCATTTAGTCCAGCTGCGGTAATTGGTTTCGAAACCTTGTATTAATAATGAAGTAGCTCATTTGGAAGCGATCCAGAGTGATACCACAACGTTTTTCCCTGTTTTCAGCGCCCCGGCGTCTGACTTTTTATGTGTCGGACACAAATACGTGAATTTATTATACGTTTTACTTTCAGGAACCTGGATGCGATGCAAAACGGCGCTGGCAGGCAGGATTCTGCGATGAGCACTATCGACCAAGACGAGATGATAATGTGCTTCGAGGATCTCATCAATTACTTCGTCCAACCGGAAGACGACATCGGTGAGGAAAATGTGGCTCACTACCCGTGAAATCCAACACAGAACAGTAAATGTGCACGTTTATAGAGACGCTGCATGATACCTTATGTACTCCACTTGTTATGTACATAAGCAACGGTAGTTTAGTGGTTATAGTGCTTAACTGCTGACACTACATCAGTGCTTAACTGCTGATCAATACATCGACTGAGAGGAAAAAGATAAAGATGGCTTTTGCCTTTAAGCCGTCTTAGGTGAATGCATAAGGGAGCCTGTGAGTTTTGTCGTACGCACGAAAACCAGGGCCAATGCATCCATTCGATGAAACGAGAATTGGTGGTAAGTGAATGTGTCCGCATGAAAAAGTTCAATTTTGCAAATGCATTTGGTTTCAGAATCCAGAGAGAGTCACCTTAAAATACTAGAACCTCTACACGAGAGCCTTGCAGTCGCTAATTGCAAAAGAATAGCTGATGTACAGTACTCACGGATTCAAACACGACATCAGTTTTTTTAGTTATAACGAGTGGTATGCGCAATTGGTCGAGATCACCGCGTCATGTCGCGACGAATCAGGTCTCTGAAGATAATGTTGGCTCGGATCTACGCGTTCCAGTCGAAATTAAGCCGATATGACCCTATCTGAATAAGGTGGAGACGAATGTATGTTGTTACTTAGCCCTAAATTGTCATGTTTCAATCCGTGTGTACTGTAGTACATGTTGATGCGCTATTTGAGGAAGCCGACTTTGTTAGTGCTAATGCTGTAAAGTGCTCAGTCACTATCATGCGCAGGGATATGGACCGGAGCTATTCGCGACATTGGCATTTCTCTACAGGCACGTGCTTCAACAAAGCACGTCAGCGCACAAGCATACAAATTCGGAAATATTAGTCGAAGCAACAGCATTGGCCAGGTTGCTTTGATGTGTGTAACTGTCTCTTCGAAAGAAGCTTGCCTAATCAAGTGAATCACTTGACTGAAGCTGTGATTTGGAGTTACTGCAACATCTATGAGGCTTTTCCCCGTTATTCACACGCCGAAACAAAAAACCGGTGCATAGCGCATTACAGCCACATTCTTTTTGCATATAACGCAAATAGTCACATTAAAAACCACATAAATTCCTTAGAAGCCATGAATAATCTATGGCGGTCATCGCAGGAAAACTAGCGTTATGCTTCCCCGATTATCATCGTGATTGCTGAAAACCTTGCAGGCCACATAATAACGTCATTGTTCACTGCAGGGCCTCCCGTACGGTGAATTAATGCGGTACAATGCACCTCTTGCTTTAACTTTTTTTTTTTCGTGAGGCAAGTGTATGCATGCTGTGATGACATTTCTTTTCGTGGGTGATGTTATTCTTCTTTCTTTAACCTACGTCACGTTTTTCACTGGATTTACAGAGCACGAAGAAAAGCAAAATAAGCTGAAGGCTTTGAGGAACAGGCAGGACTTGTTTCAAGAAGAGGTAAGTCTTGAAGATCAGCTCCCACTCACAGCTTGCAATTTGTCTCGAGAACAGAACGCCATGTGAGCGGCAGCGATGTATTTCTTGTCCGTACGCTGTCAACTTTTCGGCATTTCACGCTCGACAGCACGTAACAATTTCACAATAAGAATGTTCTCGCTGTATGCTTTATGTGACTGTGTACTTATGCCGTACCATATTTCCTTGCAGGGCATCTTGAACCTCATCCTGGAAACTATAGACAAGATCAACGCGATCACAACGTCCGGTTATCTGGTGTCTATGGGCGGCGAGGATGCCGGTCAGAGCTGGGAAACGATATCGGGCTTTTTGTATCAGCTGCTGGGTAAGTAATAAGAAATCACTACATTGATTTATAAACGAATATTAGTACTACTCTATGACTAACATGTGTACATGACGCTCATAATGGGCTTCTCGTTCAGGCTTTATTATATGATGGACCGTGCTGCACCTTTCCCTACGTTTTCTGTAGTGCACATAATATCTTGAGCAATGCGAAGCTATCAAGTGCAATTTCGTGAATGTAATGTCAAGTACCTCTTTATGACGCTACGATTGCTTATCAACTTGTTGCGAGAGTGCGCAGCCTGTTTAAGTCACACTTTAGATGGTGACGTGAAGTTGATGACATCTTCAACTGTAAGCTTTGTTTTATTTTCCTTTCAGCTGCCATCATCAAGGGAAACCACACCAACTGCGCTCAGTTCGCACAGCCTCACAGGCTAGACTGGTTGTTCAGCCGACTGAGCAGTCAGCAAGCCTCCGAAGGAACAGGTAAGACAAGAGTCAAGATGCTGTTTAATGCTGTTAAATATATTAACTGAAGTACGCAAATGAACGCATACGCATACGGCGGAGATGGAGGCTGTGTATACAGCTATCTTCGATAATAATCACCTACTTATCTTTCAAACCAAAAAAAATTATTAGTTACATGATATGATCTTCTATATTTCTGTTTCATGTTGTTTTGTGAGGCCGCTTTCTCTGATTAACAGGGCGCATTATTGAGAGGGATGGGATCTAATAAAATGAGAGAAGGTAGTGACGAGAAGGCTAACAAGTTATTAGTTATTTACGATGCCCGTAGAAATCATAAAATGCCGTCAAGAGAAATGAAGGCTTGGGTTAATGGGGTTAATTAAATTTCGCTTGAACGTGACTAACTTCCCACGTCACAGTTCCTGCGTTTCGCACAAGCCCGTAAAAGGCGAATTTGCTTTTCATGAAGGCGTATTTTGTAGACGGCTGCCTCAGCTGAACGACTTCTGATGAATTACAATGTGAAATGCTTTCACGTTGTAATTTCACTCACATCATGTGCAAAGTATATCACGTATTAGTACACTGTGCGAAGCTGATTTTGTTCGGCTAGGTTGAGGTGTAATGCAGAAATAGCTTAAACTATTTCGTTTTGGCATAAAACGTACATCTGTTTTAATTCGGTTACAATATTATTGACGTTCCGCTTTACGTAAAATATATTTTCCTAAATATTTGGGAAAGGCTTGGCGTATTTGCATGTTTATTCTTCACAGTTATTTATACAGCTTAAATTTTTCTTGAGCTCCAAATATTCGATGTTCAAATTCGATGTTCAAATGTTCGATGTTCATATGTTCGAGAAAGCAGCTCGTTTTGTTGTCTCACAGCATGCTTTTTATTTCTTATTTTTCTTCTAGGCATGTTGGATGTACTGCACTGTGTGCTGATTGACAGCCCTGAAGCTCTCAATATCCTCAAAGAAGACCACATCAAAGTTATCATCTCTCTCCTTGAAAAGCATGGACGTGATCCGAAGGTAAAAAAAAAAAAACCGCGTTTTGCACGCACGTCAGTGTGCATAACATGTGCTGCTTAGGGCGGGACCGGCTCAGAATTTGGCGTTTTGTGCACTACTTGTGTCATAATACTGTGAATGTTTCCCGCCAAACTCGAGCAAGGCTACTGCCTTAAATATAACTGAATCCGCGTGTTTAGCAATACTTCTCGCCTTGCCTTATCATTTGTCATCGATCGACATAGAATAAAGAAAAGTGTTTCTTATAAACAGTTCAGACAGAGTGAACTCGCGTTGATTTTTATTTCCATACGAGAACAACAAGTAAGTGATTAAATTAAGATTGAATAAATACGATAACGCCATTGTAGGAGTTGCCATTATTTAACCGGCATTAACTGACACTAGGCAACCGTAGCCCTGCTTTAACGTAAGGAAGGGCAACTAGTGCTGCTAGTATGCGAGTAAACACAGTAGATCAGGAGACGGCCGTTCACATAACGCGAAGAGATAACGAAGATACCCTATCGTACGTAGAAAAAAAATAGCATTTTGAGTAACTTGCTAAAAATACCTCAAAGTTTATGGTGTGCGAATATTCGAAAGTTTCGTAATATTCGTCGAATATTACGTTCGAAATATTCGTATTCGATTCGAAATCGTGTATTCGAAAAGCTTCGAATATTCGATACTTCGAATATTCGAAAAATTCGAATATGCGATGCGATTATCATGCATAAAATAACTCGTCTCCACCATTTATGCTGTGTTCGTATAGCTAAAAACGTTGCCGAGAGGAGCGATAAACATCGTAAGTACACGGAGGCACGATATCTGCCTGCGACGAGCGCCCCAATACGTATGATTTATGTGCTGGTGCATCTCCGAAGTGCGGCGCTGGTGGCGATCACGTAACCATACATTTTCAATATTATGCGGCCGTAACGTGCCGCACTACCACTCGTTCACTTATGCGGGGCCACTTCTGAAGAAAGACAGTGATCCATGTGACTGGTGGCGGACTGTAGCACCTTCAGATACCCCAGTCTGGCAAAGCTTTGCCCCATGTACTTCCCTATACCAGCCACTTCTGTTCAAGCGAGCGTGCCTTTTCAGTGTCAAGGGGGGGGGGGGGGAGGGTTGTCTCTGTTAGAAGGGAGCGCCTGCTGCCTGATCATGTGGAGCAACTCATATTCTTCATGATAACATCTAGTCATTACTTTCATTGCGCCGTGATATTTGCTTGTGTTGTGATGTGCATTGTGCTAGCCTGGACATTGTGTTCTGGAGATAGCAGTGTATGTTGTGTTGCCAGTCAGGCTGTTAATGTTTTTTTTTTCAAATAGCTACATGTTAAATAAAATATCGTTACTGTGGAGGCATTTTTCCTTTGATATTCGATATTCGATTCGATATTCGAAGGTGGATATTCGTATTCGATTCGTATTCGAAAAGTTTGCTATTCGCACACCCCTACTTAAAATGTTGAAGACCGACGCTTTGCAGCTTAATTTGGTTGATTAGTAGGATTTTGTCTCACAGTATTTATGTATAAAAAAAACAAAAAAAAAAACGCAGGTTCTGGACGTCCTGTGCTCCCTCTGTGTCACGGGCAAAGGAGTGGCCGTGCGCAGCAGTCAGAACAACATCTGCGATAACCTGCTGCCCGGGAAGAACCTGCTACTGCAGACACGCCTCGTTGATCATGTGGCCAGGTATAACGACGCCCCGAAAGTGTTGCACGAATTAGCGCGGAAGCAATAGCGAACAATTTCAGATGAAACAGAAGGTGAATTTCCCACGATTGCGTTGTTCAAGTATGGTATAAACTTGGGCGAGCTTCATGACAAGTTTGAACGCGATATGTAGTCAAACGGAACATCCAGCTGCAACAAATGTACCCATCTCCCCGCCCCCCCCCCCAAAAAAAAAAAGAAATCAAGAAAAAAAACAAGACAATTATTTCGCAATGCAAGCGATAAGTACAATCTTACCTCACCTAAACACAACAATGCCCTTTATGCCCTTAAAACACTTCACCTAGTGGAAGTCGGATGAAAATACTTGTACTTGGCATGCCCAAAAGGCCCTTTTTGGCACCTTGTGTAGGTGCTTAAAAATGCTGGAGCCATTTTAGGCACCTGTGTAGGTCGGCATGGCTCCGGAGTCGTACACCACGGTGTGCCCTATAACCAGATTTCTTTTGACACGTAAGACGGAAGAATCCAATGGACATTTTTTAATCGGCAGCATGCAGCCCAACATCTTCGTTGGCAAGGTGGAAGGAGCGGCGTTGTTCAGGCGCTGGTACTACGAGGCCATGGTGGACCACTGCGAGCAAGTGAGCCACCTGGCTCCCCACTTGCGCATCGGCTGGGCCAACACGGCCGGATACGTGCCTTACCCGGGCGGAGGGTCCAAGTGGGGCGGAAACGGACTCGGGGACGACCTTTACTCGTTCGGCTTCGACGGTGCCTGCCTATGGACCGGTAAGCGAAGCATATGTTTCTTTGACGGCTGCCACAACATTCGATACTCGTAAGCGGCTTCGCTAATTCACTACTCTAGTTGCATTGACCAACGATGTATGCAGCAGGTACACGATGCTTTGGCATCTTACCGCCACAGACAGAATGTGCACGTCTCAGCCATCGTGTACGAAAGTACGTGCACAAGAGTGAGCTTCCAACGAAACTCACTATACCACCACCTTTCCTGTGTTTTGAATGAAAACACAGACCCAATAAGATCGAGGACGCAGGTTCGATTGGCCATGTGGCTGCCTTTAAATGGAGCTGAAATGCAATAGTACATGTGTACTTATTTAGCCGCTTTCTAAAAGACTCCAGGTGGTCAAAATCAATTCGGTGTTTCTTTTAATTACGGCATACCTCATAATCAAATCGCGTGTTTGTATGCAAAAGCCTATATAAAAATAATATTTCCTGTTAGAAAACCGCCGGCGTGCCTCTAAACCTACAGTTGGATGGCATTTAAAGACGAGCGAAAATTTCCGTATGCTGATCGTAACGTGCAATTTACCTAATGGACAAATAGTTCCACACATAACACTGATTAACTCCCTACCATGCGAGCAGGAATCTTAGAGGCGAAGCAAGCCGGTGCTCAGGCATTGTTTGGCTTGCACGATCATTAGAAAACACACATATTTTAAGATGTGTTATCGCACTTTTCCTAGATATAGACGACGTTTTACATATTCTTTCTTAGTTGAAGTAAGTGTCGTATGCGACAATATCGTACAGGAAATGGATGTGTGAATGTTGCTTTTCTTTGTCTGCCGCGCAGGGGGTCGCTGCAACTTAGTAAGGTCGTCTTCGCCACCCTACATTCGCAAGGGTGACGTCATCGGATGTATCATCGACCTGAACGTGCCTGTGATAAGTTTCACGGTGAACGGAATCAAAGTGAAGGGCTGCTTCCGAAGCTTCAACACCGATGGCATGTTCTACCCGGCGATCAGCTTCTCGGCGAAAGTGAGGTAATTGTCACTGTCGTCACGCTTGTTCGGCTTTTATTACCACGACGTAAGTTTGCTCATATCAGAACAATTACCGTCCTGCGCTACTAGCTGAGCGCTGTGTAATTTATCTGTCGGTCCTGTAATTCACATTGTCTGACACGTCATTCCTTCTACGGATTCATTTATAGAAAGAGCTAGAAGTTCCATTGTGTAAATTTCTCCATCGAAGGTCCGTCTGAAATACAGATGTACAAAATGCAGAGAACACCCGTGCGCTGAGATTTACGCGCACGGTAAAGTATCCTAGGTGATTGAAATTAATGCGGAGTCCCCCAATGCAACGAGCCACAAAATCATATCGTAGTTTGCGCTCGTGAAATCCCAGCATTTGTTGTTATCATCATCCTGAAGCAATTTCAGCACGTGGCTTGCCGAAATTTAAGGGCCAATGATACATTTGTTTGTTTTTTCCCCTGGATGAAAGGAAAGAAGTGGAGATTTTAAGGGCTCGTTTTTCTTTGTTATACACAATATTAATGAGCACTAACAGACAATAATGCCAAGGGAAATATAGGGGACGTTACTAGTAATAAATATAATGTAAATGTGAAGAAAAAAAAAGATAGCTTGCCGCGGGCAGGCACCGAACCTGCGACCTTCGAATAACACGTCCGATGCTTTACCAACTGAGCTACCGCGGCGGTCATCCCCCCGTCCATTTTATGGGGTATATATGTGTATGTAAATGTGGGAGCGTCAGTAAGCGCCGCCAGTAGCCATGACGGCGACTGTGGAACACTCTGGAGTATTACAGTCTCAGATAAAAGTAAAACGCAGCGGTCAAAACGCTTCAGCAATAGTTTTGTAAAATCAAATCTAATAGTAATCAGGTACAAGGTGGTAACCAAATCAACCAAAGTGACTATCGCACTTCTAAAGGTTGTGTAGAGGGGCATCTGTAGAAGTCATACGCTGCATTTGGTCGCCATAGAAGTAACCCACGTGATGCTGTCAGCGTCGTGCACCTGGGGGCAGCTTGCAGCTTTCCCACAGTCGAGTAGAAGTGCTCTAATTCGTTCAGCTTTTGTTGCAAAATTTTACTTTTACAGACAGCTGCATAAGGCTCTCCCATAGCAGAGTACACATCAATCTGGATTGTTAATTTTTTATTATTATCCGCCACGGTGGTCTAGTCGTTATGGTGCTCGACTGCTGACCCGCAGGTCGCAGAATCGAATCCCGGCGGCGGCGGCCGTACCTTTCATGGAGGCGAAAGTGCTCGTGGCCCGTGTACTTAGATTTAGGTGCACGTTAAAGAACCCCAGGTGGTCGAAATTTCCGAAGCCCTTCACTACGGCATCTGTCATAATAAAATCGTGGTTTTGCGACGTTAAACCTCAAAAATTATTATTAATAATTTTTTATTTTTTTTTATTACACTTCCGTCATTTCCGTGACAAAAATGATGTCAGTTGATACTTTGTGAAGCCAGGCATCCAGCATTTTTGTGTTACTAACTAACTAACTAACTAACTAACTAACTAACTAACTAACTAACTAACTAACTAACTAACTAACTAACTAACTAACTAACTAACTAACTAAATAAATAAATAAATAAATAAATAAATAAATAAATAAATAAATAAATAAATAAATAGAGTTCACAAAAGGGTTTGTACACCAAGGTGTAAGAAAGCGAGAAAATAGTACAGAAGAAGGACTGGAAATGCGCGTGTAATATAACAAGTACATTCGGTAATCGGCAGCATGGCTGTTGTGAGAAGATCAATGTGCCTTCAAACCTACTACTGTCGTTCGCAGTTGTCGTTTCCTGCTAGGCGGAGACCAGGGCAAATTACGGTACGGCCCTCCCGACGGTCACTCGGCGCTTGTAGAGGCCCTGTTGCCGCAGCAGGTGCTCACCGTCGAGCCGTGCTTCCAGTTCGGCGACGTTCCTAAGGGAGTCCTGTTTGGCCCGGCTCCCATTGCCGATGACGCCGTCTTCGTGCCGTCACCCGTAGACACGTCCAACGTGAGTGTGGTCTTCTGTATTTGTGTCTATACTGTCATTAAAAAAAACGACGAAAAAAGAACCGCCTGAATTATCTGTATCTCCTTCTTAATCAAAAGTTAGTCCTTGACTCGCGTGCATATGTAACTCTGTCCAGTAGGCATACATGGTATCATCATGCCCACTCGTTAACCGCGTATTTCGCTAAAACTAACGCGTTTCAGATTTCCTTTTTCCCGCGTACATTATTAGAGTGGAACGGTCTAACTCGTCTTCGCCAATTTTATGCAACTTAGAGCGCCAATACGTAGTGTTAATCTGTGTTATGTTTCCATTTTTCGTAATATTTTCCAATGTTTTCCCTTCTGTTTTTGCTTATACCCTAGCTCTTCTACCTGTCCTGCTTAGACCGATTCTCTTTCTGCAGTATGCAATAAATAAATAAATAAATAAATAAATAAATAAATAAATAAATAAATAAATAAATAAATAGGAAGAACAAAGATTATATTTACTTTTCTGAAAGGGGCTTTCAATAAAATGACGCGTTGGGATTGTCAGTGCGTATTTTTTCTGAAGAAAACAACGCACAAAAAAATAAAATAAACGTAGACAAGAAAGAGAGAGAAGACAGGCAGCGTTGCATCTGCAACTGAATGTTTATTATAAGAAAACATGAACTTATAAGCACAAACCGCGCACGTCAACTGAGGTACCATCAGGAAAAGTTTCGAGCCATACATTCACGAATAAAAGAAAACTTCTTTTTGTCCAGCATGACCAGGTAAGATGAGAAGTTTCAGAAGCATTTCACGTTATTGATGTTGCACAATAAAAGTTTTATTTTATTTATAAACGTCACACTTAATTTTTTTTTCTGCAGTTGACTTCACTTGCAATGCGTGCTCTGTGCTTATATGTTTACGTTGCCTTCCAATAAACTTTCAGTTGCGAGTTCAACGCTGTGTGTCTTCCCTCTCTTTTTTGTCTACGTTTTTCTTTTTTTTAGGGGGGGGGGCGGCTTTCTAGTGTCTGAATTTCACGAATACCACTTTTTTAATACATACGTGTCCAGTGCACTCTTACTAATACTAAAAAGATAGGCGTAACATAAACAGATCGAAAAACAGAAGAATGGGTCAGAGAAAAAAAAGGTGTATGATATTCTAGTTGACATAAAGAAAACAAAAAGAAAAACCAAACGGACCTGCGAAGGTCACGTAATGCGTAGGACAGACAAGCGGGGTTCATTTAGAGCAACGGAATAAACAACAAAGCGTGAATAACAAGGCCAGTACGAGAGCGGGTTAGATCAAAGGGCGAAATTCAGATGTTTGCAGGGAACAGCTGGGATGGGCTATCACAAGAAAGGGAAATTAGAGATCATTAGAAGAGGCTTTCTTCTTGCAGGTGACATAAAATGGGCTGATAATTATGGAGTGCACAATATAATTATTTACGAAGCTGTGAGCACGCGCAACTCACATGTTCTGAGGCACTGTTGCGATTGGAATCGATAGAACTGTGATATTTGATAGTAGTGCAGCCCTACGAATTTTACAAAGTGGTTTTGATTGCGTTTACGTTTGTATCCAAAGGTGCTGTCCTTGCTGCTATCTTTTGCGTGTGCTTTAACTAACATACTTTTTTTATTGTTTAGATTACCCTCCCTAACTACATCGAGTCCGTCCGAGACAAACTCGCCGAAAATGTCCACGAGGTGTGGTCGATGAACAAGATTGACAGCGGGTGGAGATACGGAGACGTAAGTGAATACGACTCATTTGAATTGTAAACTTTCTTTGAAGTCTGCGATGCCACAGCATTCGTCACGCAAGTTTCTCTGATAAATTTGCCTCAATGTAACGGGAAAGCTGAGAAACTTTACAAAAGTTTGTTCCGAGAGTCATGCTTATAAATGCACGGAATGATCATAGTTGAAGCTTTGTCGTGCTCTGATTGTTGCGTTTATTTGAGTGAGTTCTCGCCGCTTATTTTTAAGTACATGCAAAACGTGAAACGTCGGCTCACTTGAATACCTTGTGAATCAAAATTCTGCAGTTTACAGTGAAAACATAGACATGGTTGCTTCCTTTAAAAGTACATGCAACTAAAGTCAACGTAAAACACATTCCATTTTGTGCTTTATATTCAATGCAGGCGCAACATGCGAGACAACTTGTTTCAGTCATGAATAATGTTTATCTTGAAAAGTAAGCCATATATGTACCATAGCTGGTAATATTGTTTGTCTAAACTTGCCTGCTGATAATCCAACCATGCAGGTGAGAGATGATGCTAGAAGGCTGCACCCATGCATCACATCATTCGAGCACTTGCCAATGGCCGAAAAAAAGTACGACACGACGCTAGCTCTTCAAACCCTCAAGTATGTATGCCTTACTTTGCTGCAGCTAAGAAGGATTTACATAATGCTGAAACACTGGCAAATGCGCCTAACCCTATAATGCATGCAACAAAACATATGGCTATACGCGTGAAACACAGTGTCGAAACTGCTACAGAAACCTGCTTCGTAGGAATGAGTATTAAAACCAACAACAAACACAAAGTTTCTGCGTCGGCTACCACCAAACCCTTTTGAGGATGTACGTGAAGAAGATCTCCCTGGACCGCAATTGACGGCTTCCTGTGTGTAATCAATATTGTGGACCAGAATAGTTAACACGTATATGGTGTTTTCACAGTCTCACCTGCCTTGCTTAATTTTGTTACATTAAAGGACACATTCAGGGGTATTGCATAGGAGGTGGATATGTATGTAAGTACCTGAGATGCATGTAATGAATACGCGCGCAGCAATTGCATTGTGTTTGTTTGCGACAGAAAGTGGAAATGCAGTCCGTATGTCAGCGCTGCAATTTCTCTGGAAAGGTTTTTATTAGCTTGCTTTCGGCGACACCTTTGTCTTTTGTATACACTCATTATGCTTGTATGCGCTGAAAACAGCGCTACTTTGACTTTAGCATTTTGAAATTTCATGTGGAAATAAGAATTCGACAGATCCCACGCGTTGTGGTAATCGGTTTCATGCGAAGCAGTCAGCGAGTACTTTTATGCTGTGTTTTATGACTTTGAGCCAAGCGTTGCGAAGTGGATCGACGTGTTTTTGTAAGCGTAGTAGCTGTGTGCACATCGTGGGCTTACCAGGCACGTCGACAACACTGGCGTTTAAAGGGTAACTGAGGCTGCGACGTAACGTCAGCCACACGTTACAGTACATACGTCAGTATTATCGAAACCAAGTGCACCTTATGGTGCAATCATGTGAATATAATTCGTGAATTTTGTTAATGTATTCTTCCGGGGCCGAGCAATGCTTCAATATAGCTTCCTGAATCCTAGGAATACAAATGTAACGTTGTATTAGACTGCTATAAAAGCAGAGCCAACACTGGAACCACAGACGTTAATCTGATATGAGACCTGTACCGTAGGAGTATATATGGAGTGTTTATTGCTTTCTTGTAAAATTAGATAGCCAGCACCACACCACAATTGACGTTGCACCGGCATTACGCCTGCATAGGCTGTTTCTCCAAACCAGTTTATAGGTCTGGCGTCACACTGTGGTAGAATACTTGATTGCCATGCAGATTGATTGGGTTCGATTCCTCCTGGGATCCTAACTATTCTTCTTTCCATTCGTCGGGTCAACGCTGCCTATGTCGGTTTTTATTAACGCTCTCGCATTTAAATTACCAATATCTGTTGTCGGCGTTCTTGGGTAGATATAAACTTCTATCATCTGTGGCACATACCCGTACACCGCAGCCCGTGGTAACCGGGTATGTGCCACACGTGTCCGGAGGAAAGGGTTTGACGACGTACACGACAGGATTTTCACGTTATTCATGTCATGATCCGACTGTCATATTGGTCAAATCGTCTTACACTCCCAAGCAATCTTGGTCTGCGCCAAGTTGAGGAGGCGATCATGAGAGCACCCAGACATAGGCGGCTAGATAGATAGATAGATAGATAGATAGATAGATAGATAGATAGATAGATAGATAGATAGATAGATAGATAGATAGATAGATAGATAGATAGATAGATAGATAGATAGATAGATAGATAGAAACGCTCAAAGTGCCAAAGTTTCGCTATGAAATGCTGTACATTTAAAACCGCAGAAGTGTTGAAAGGCGGGCAAGTTGGTATAGGTTCATACTGAAAATTGGCAGCGCAAACAAACGGGACACAGAAGAGGAACACAAACAGGCGCAGACTGAAACTTGGATTTATTCACAGAAGATAATATATACCAGAAAAAACATGAATGGAAAGGGAAATACATGAGGGAAGGAGCCACCATAATCAGGTGTCGTCCATAAACGAGATTTCACAATCTAAAAGCGCATATAGAAGGTGAGCTGACACAACTATCGATATTCTTTTTAATGAAAAGGCTTCCGCAATCTCCTAGTTTTAGTGTCACGATGGGCATATAAAACAGACGTGCGCGAAATTCAGGTACGCAACCACACTTTGTGCAATGGGCGGACAAATGTAAACCCGGGGCAGACTAAGCGCATTGTGGTGTTCTCGCAAGCGCACATTCAGGCAGCGCCCTGTCTGCCCGATATACAACCTGTCACAAGACAACGGGATGCAATAAACCACTTTTGACCGACACTTAGTGAAACAATTGACATGTTTAACGCCACAACCTTCCTTCACAGGGCCTGCTTTCAATTTGCATTTTCTGTCAATTTTGGAACACACCTGCTGCAATTTTTCACTGGCGGAAAAAACAACGTCAAGGTAAAATTTTTTAGCACATTTTTTTATCCTATGCGAAAATCCGTGCACATACGGGAAACCGCAAACTTCTGTCGCTTTTTTACATCATTTGTAGGGCATCCTTTTCCTTTCTTCAATCTCAAAACCTTCTGAGCGGCGAACACCAAAACACTGGACGGAAAGCCTGCTTCCTGTAGCCTAGTTATTTGTTTTGAAAAAACACATGCCATTTTGTGGAAACATGATTTCGTAATAGCTGAATTCAGAAGGTTGACCGCAATACCTGATTTTACAACTTTAGAATGCGGGAACCTCGTGCGTGAAACGCAACCCATGCCCTTTTTGCTCGAAGATTTCTATAATCTTATCCCGGTTCTGTTTCATGGAAGCAGAATCGACAAGCACAAGGTAATCGTCCACATACCTGAAGACATTAATTACAAGGCTACTCAGCGCAGTTTTCAAAGCCCTATCAAAATAACTTAGGAATATATCACACAGGACAGGTGCAACCCGAGAGCCGATACAAATGCCAGATTTCTGAACGTAAAACTTCTCGCCCCAAATTACAAGAGTAGAATTCAAGTACAAAAGTAGTAGTTCCATAAAGCTATCAACAGACATCATGCATTTGTTGATAAATGTAAGTTCGTCATTTTCCTGCGTGATGCATTCTTTTACACAGTTCATAAGTTCAGGATGTGGTACAGAGTAAAACAAATCGACTACATCAATGCTAAAACCACTGCAAATAGGCATTTTTTTTTGTTTGTCAAGAATTCGACAATCTGGTTAGATCCTTTTACGAGAAAAGGGTCCTGAAAATTCAAGGCAGACAAGTGGTACTGCAGGAACGTTGAAACTTCATGTTGCCAAGTGCCTCGTTCTGTGATTATCGTTCGAAAAGTTCATGAAGCGGACAGTCTGCATTGTGTTAAGGACTGTGTATCAACATTTTCTAAAGGAAACGTGAGCGTGGGTGTTCGTAGCAAAGTGGGCCCGATTATTGATTTCTTTGTTTCTAACAGGCTGAGGCTTGTTACCGCTGATAAAGATGGGTGTTTCGTTGTTCTGTCAGAAGAACAATACGTTTCAAAGGCGTCCTCAGCTATCGGGAAGAACTTTAAAGAAGTTTCAAAAAGGGCAGCTGAGGTTAGGAAACGAGCCATTGCTTTGCTGGAAGCTAGCAACTTGTGTCGACTAGTATCTTCAGTGAAAAGAGCGAAAAAAACAGCATTGGAACCATTTTTTTCAGCAAAAACACATAAACAGGACATCCCTTTTCGAACGATAATCACAGAACGAGGCACTTGGCAACATGAAGTTTCAACGTTCCTGCAGTACCACTTGTCTGCCTTGAATTTTCAGGACCCTTTTCTCGTAAAAGGATCTAACCAGGTTGTCGAATTCTTGACAAACAAAAAAAAAATGCCTATTTGCAGTGGTTTTAGCATTGATGTAGTCGATTTGTTTACTCTGTACCACATCCCTGACTTATGAACTGTGTAAAAGAATGCATCACGCAGGAAAATGACGAACTTACATTTATCAACAAATGCATGATGTCTGTTGATAGCTTTATGGAACTACTACTTTTTTACTTGAATTCTACTCTTGTAATTTGGGGCGACAAGTTTTACGTTCAGAAATCTGGCATTTGTATCGGCTCTCGGGTTGCGCCTGTCCTGTGTGATATATTCCTAAGTTATTTTGATAGGGCTTTGAAAACTGCGCTGAGTAGCTTTGTAATTAATGTCTTCAGGTATGTGGACGATTACCTTGTGCTTGTCGATTCTGCTTCCATGGAACAGAACCGGGATAAGATTATAGGAATCTTCGAGCAAAAAGGGCATGGGTTGCGTTTCACGCACGAGGTTCCGCAAGATAATTTATTACAGTTTCTTGATCTTGAGCTATCTTTTCATGCAAACCACTTATGCTGGTCTTTCTCTCCCCGTTCAAAGAAACCAATTTTAGACTATTCTTCTTCGCATTCTAAAGTTGTCAAATCAGGTATTGCGGTCAACCTTCTGAATTCAGCTGTTACGAAATCATGTTTCCACAAAATGGCACGTGTTTTTTCAAAACAAATAACTAAGCTACAAGAAGCAGGCTTTCCGTCCAGTGTTTTGGTGTTCGCCGCTCAGAAGGTTTTGAGATTAAAGAAAGGAAAAGGATGCCCTACAAATGATGTAAAAAAGCGACAGAAGTTTGCGGTTGTCCCGTATGTGCACGGATTTTCGCATAGGATAAAAAAATGTGCAAAAAAATTTAACGTTGACGTTGTTTTTTCCGCCAGTGAAAAATTGCAGCAGGTGTGTTCCAAAATTGACAGAAAATGCAAATTGAAAGCAGGCCCTGTGAAGGAAGGTTGTGGTGTTAAACATGTCAATTGTTTCACTAAGTGTCGGTCAAAAGTGGTTTATTGCATCCCGTTGTCTTGTGACAGGGTGTATATCGGGCAGACAGGGCGCTGCCTGAATGCGCGCTTGCGAGAACACCACAATGCGCTTAAGTCTGCCCCGGGTTTACATTTGTCCGCCCATTGCACAAAGTGTGGTTGCGTACCTGAATTTTCGCGCACGTCTGTTTTATATGCCCATCGTGACACTAAAACTAGGGAGATTGCGGAAGCCTTTTTCATTAAAAAGAATATCGATAGTTGTGTCAGCTCACCTTCTATATCGCTTTTAGATTGTGAAATCTCGTTTATGGACGACACCTGATTATGGTGGCTCCTTCCCTCATGTATTTCCCTTTCCCTTCATGTTTTTTCTGGTATATATTATCTTCTGTGAATAAATCCAAGTTTCAGTCTGCGCCTGTTTGTATTCCTCTTCTGTGTCCCGTTTGTTTGCGCTGCCAATTTTCAGTATGAACATTTAAAATCGTTCACTATTACAGGACGATCCTTGCCCTGGGATACCACATCACCGTGGACAAGCCGCCTGCACGCATCAAGACCGTCAAGCTTCCCAACGAGTGAGTATTACGCCAGTTCTGCACGTCATGATAAGCACAATGTTATTCGGGTAAGAATACAGCGCTTAAAATGGGGGAGGTCGTTTACTTGGAGTTCACATTTAATTTCACAGGTTGTGATCGCCCAACCACCAGTGCGGGCCTCTCAAACTCTCTTGCGCCAGATTTGCGCATTGCAAACAATCAAACGTGGCGCGGAGATCGCTCGGTGGCGATTATGTCTGTGGATAATAAATGCGTGCGTGGCGTAAAGACGCTAAATTTCATGCGGAAGGCTGCGAGTCCTTCGTTTTCCTGCAGTCGCATTGTGAGAGAGGGTGAAACACGCACGCATCCTTGGGTCACAGACACTCCTTCAAACTTCGACTAGGATTCCGGAGGCGTGCGCCTGCGTTTACCATCCCCCGCCACGGTGGTCTAGTGGTTATGGCGCTCGACTGCTCACCCTAAGGTCGCGAGATCGAATCCCGGCCGCGGCGGCTGCATTTTCAATGGAGGCGAAAATGTTTGAGGCCCGTGTACTTAGATTTAGGTGCGCGTTAAAGAACTCCAGGTGCTCGAAATTGCACCATTGCAGCGGTGGAGCGTTACTGGCCGTGACACGTGACTTCGGTTCTTCATCAAGTGTGGATTGCGCAACGCCGCCACTGGAATACATATCAGAAATAAAAGCAGGTGCAGCTAGTCGCCTCAGGATAAAGTGGACCCTTTCTTCCGGCTCTTGAGAGGAGGCAATAGAGCTTATAGAGCTAACTGCTTGGCGTTGATATAAGAAACACGAAGCGAGAGCACTGACGCGAAAAGCTCCTCTACCTTCGAGAGAGGGTTTAGTGAAGTCCACATCCTAGAGACATTGTAACGGTATAGTTTAATGTCTTCCAACATATTCAGCATTGTGCCATTTCAAATTATTTCGCTAAAACGCTTCCCAAACGCCACCTACAAGTTCAGGAGATTAACCAAAATTTGCAATCGGGACTGTTACGGGGCCCAAACTGAGATGCAGTTCCTTGTCTTGATTTTATTGCATTAGCAATAGGACCGCGAACTAAAGAGCCTCCCATAAGTCGTCGGAAGTGAGCGGCAGGCGATGGAGCGCGCAGCTGCGATCAGGGTCTATGCGGAAATGGCATGGAGGGTTCGATGTGAAAGACGCAAAATAATGAATCACTTACAAAGCTTCACAAGTGTTTTCGTCCCCTCCCCCTCCCCGATCCCTCGCCCCAATGATGCAATCTAACACATATCTGTGGCCGCATTTCTCGCTGATGTAACACTGATATTTTATCACCGGAGTGGTTTATCTGTTTAAATTGCTCGCCTTGAATTAAATAGCCATGAGTATTACCATAATGCGTTTGTCGAAATGTGTGTCGTTCTTATGTCTTATATAAAATAAGATATTTCTATGAATGGTAAATAATAAAATCGTTACGTTCAAGATTTTCATCTCTGCCACAAGCATGGATATTGCAGATGTGACCTTCTTGTTTCTGAATGCTACTTTTCAATTACTTCGCTTTTAATGTCGGATTTATTGATGTAAAAGCAAGACATAATTCCTGGGTTAGTTGGGAAGTCGCTGAAACCCTGAATAATTTAACTCTCCCACAGCGGCCACCATGTCACATGCTATACTATAGAGAATATCTGCTGTTGGACAATTTCACAAATCTAAAGACACGATTTGCGAAAAATTGTGCTGTAATGAAACAGAAGTGCACTTGCTCCAAGCTGAAGGTTACGATTTCGGCTAAGCATCGAGTGTCTGCTGAAATCTCTAAAGCCACCACTTAGTTTAGATATTTTAGTGCTCCAACCTTCCCGGTCCTATGCAATAAAGAATACGAACTTTCGACATTAGACTGTTGTTGTGTACTTCCCGAGACCACATATGGCGAAATAATGAAGCGGATTTGGTGGCACTGGCAAGATCAACGTTTTCCTGAGATTCCAATATGGCGTCGCAAACGTGAATGTGGCGAAGCTAACACAAGCATAAAGCGACGTTCAACAACGCTTGTACGCATCGCGAAGGCCACAAGGTTAACAGAAAAAAGTATGTTTCACATAATGTTCCGTGCTAACTTCTGATTTTGCTTTCCACATCCCGTAGCCCGTACCTTCAGCCGAACGGCTACAAACCGGCTCCATTGGACCTGGGCGCGATCATGCTTACAGCCAAAATGGAAGAGCTGGTGGACCTGTTATCTGAAAACACGCACAACGTCTGGGCTCAGGAGCGCATCCAGCAGGGCTGGACATACGGCCTTGTTGAGGTAAGTGTAGAAAAGCGGTTGCCTGATGTCTTTTTTTATGGACGTCCAAGTATGAACAACTGCTAATGAAGGAATTCTAACAACGCAGAGTTCAGGGGTCGGTTTTGTAAAATGTGCAGAAATTTGAATGAAAGAGCAAATTTAACGCACGAAACAAAAAGTAAAATCAGTTCCACGCAGTGAAAGCTGCCGAAACAGCGTAGCGTTCTCGTGCCAACTCTCGCTGCCGCTCACGACGAGCAGCTTCTTCCCCGGGCGTACGAGAATTGTTACCCGTCTTCAGAAAGGGAGTAGGCACATAAACGCCCGTTCCTATTCACCCCAAAATCTTTCAGTAGCGCCCTCTCACGTGTGACGTCAACAGGGGGACATGGGCGCCGCAAAGCGCGCTTGCGCTCTCTACGTGAAGGCTGAACGACGCTGCCACCCAGTGTGTCCTCGACCAGGGCAGCTGCGCCATTTATTGGTGTATCTGGGAGCCGGAGCGTGACTACACTGGACAGGCATCTGCCGTCCAGCCCACCCATACAACAGTTCCGTCGTGAAAACCATTGGAATTCTTCGTGGTTCAACATGGCCGTCGTTCAGTTTTAAATTGACGGGAAACGGCGAGCACGGCTAGTGAAAGGCAGCCTTCGTTCCGCTATAGTTAAGTGGCGTTGGTTAGGATGAGCGCCATGAACTTATCGTTAAGGTCCGATTGTAACGTCAGCTGGTGAGTGACGCAGGATACGTCACGATATATGGCGCCGTCGTCGCCAAATAGTCTAATTCGGAGTGACAGAGAAAATGGAAGATCGTTAATATAGATTATGGATATAGTAAGGGTTTCAATCACACTGCCCTGGGGCACACCAGAAGTGACGTTACTAAAGACGAGTTAGTGCCATTAATGGAGGTGTCTATTGAGTAGTTCCAATTGGTTGAATACGCGGCAGTTTGCAGTTTCCTCAAACAATGTAGTTGAAAGCGTGACATGGAATTACTAGTCTGATGCTTCTTTCTATATTGACTCATGTTGATTTGGTGTCTAGCACATGATTACACCTAGCAAAGCAATGCAAGCGTTAGTTTTCTTACAGTTGTCTAAGTTCTCTTCTCTTTTCTTTTTTTTCAGAACCAGCCAACCAGGAGAAGTCCACATTTAGTGCCTTACAAGAGCGTTGATGACGTCATCAAGAAAGCGAATAGGTAATTACGAGAGGACGTGTCGTGAATGATAACTGCATTTCAGCTGTCATGAGCACTGCGTTGGCTCCTTATTCCTAATAACGATCAGTGTCTTGCGCCGAAACCCCCATCTGGTCATGACACACGCCGTACGTTGGGACCCCTAATTAATACTGACTACATAATATTTCAAACTTTCGTACATTTAGATCGTGCGAGCACATCTTCTTTGCGCCCCCGTGAAAATTGTTAGGTCGCCTACTGGATGAATCACGAAACAACAGGCTTAATGTGAACGATCGTTCTATATATCGTGTTGTCCGTTCCCGCAGTTCAGAATTTCAAATGTCACACATGCTTCAACCGAATATATCCCGGTAAATGGTGGCGCAATCGGAACCAGAGGAAGACCCATAAATTACGCGACTTATTACCTTGAGTATTTCAGCTGAGTTAGTAAACATTCTGAAGGCAGAACAGAATCTTTAAAAATGTGGAATCCATTTAACTGAATGAGTGGTGACTGAAAACATAGGCGCGTGAAATTCGTGATGTCGTGGTACTCACCGGATATTTATTTCTGTTTAATCAAAACACATCCTGCTCCGTTAAGATAAAAATTCGGATACATGCGGATATCCAAAATTTACGGTCCTTTCCCTGCATTGGTTTGTTTGTATTTTGCATTGTTTGTATTGTTCATTTGCATTGGTTTGGTTGCATTATGTGATGGCAACACACTGAAATACTATGCGAAGTAAGACTAGCGGCTTAAGGGGCGTTGAGAAACGTATCGCGTTGAGACACGTATTATTGTATAAAAAACGTTGATATTTTCAAAGCGACATGGCCCATACGATATGCAGAAACGTGCGAGTTTTATCTGTGATCCGCGTTTTTTTACGTGGGTATCCTTAACGTGGTGCGTATAGGTTTTTATTGGGAATGCTCACGTAAATATCATTAATTTAAACAAGATCATCAATGAAACAACCAAACATCTAACAGGAACATCATATAAAAATGCTAGATCAGTGGCGATCCATCCACTGCCAATAAAGCCCAATTTCTTGTGTTGTTTCCGCACAGAGATACAGCTGGAGAGCTTGTGCGGACTCTTCTGGCGTACGGCTATGTTCTCGAGCCTCCAACTGCCGAAAGCCTGGAAGGTAGTGTGACATCACATCTTTCTTTATCGTGCAGAGGCGATTGTTCGTTTAGTGAACTTGCACTCCCGTTCAGAAGTATTCTAGGCTGCCACTAGTGCTAGGACAACTACATATATAACACACGAAGGAGTTCATTTCTTGATTTCATGGTGCAGTACTTAACTATCATATATACCTATAGTTTTGTACAACTTTAGAAGTCTGTGGTAATTCCTCCGCAATGGCGGATGCACAAAAGCCTGCACCAATGGGCGCGTACTTCACATTGACGTCATGAGCCGGACGACCGGTGATGGTGCCTACGGAGAACATTGCCGAGTGCATGAGTGAGACTATTTCTTTGACCGCGGAGGCGATCGCCTGCCACGCTTTGGTGATCTGGAGGGGGGGGGGGGGGGGGGGGAGGGGTTTTTCCCAGGCTTTTTAAGTTGTACCCGACTACAGTATCTAGAACTATAACCTTTGCGTGTATACGTTATGAATTCAATGCCTAAATTGTCCTCTTGGATAACTGCATTATTGAGAAGTAAACGACTCTTTGTGAACTTGCAGTCATAATCGCAGGAATGGCAAGTTGTGATGTTACTTCAGTGTGCAAAGCTCAATGTAGTCAGCTAGCGTTGATTCTTTCTGCTTGCAGGCGTGCAAAGTAAAGTAGCGTCAGTCAAATACGATCAACGAACCTACCGTGCCGAAGTAACTTACTCCGTGTCCGAAGGAAAGTGGTAAGTAGTACCATCCATATTCACACACCGTGCAGAAAATTGCGATATACCTCTGGTACTGCAACCCTACATAACAAAATATTTCGAGAACCTCAGCATATGCTTAAATACAGTATGTTCGGGGATTTTGTGTTATGCTCCGTTTGTTTGCTTTAGTTTTGCACTTTCCGGCCAGCGCGCCACTTCATGTATTGCACCTGTGTTTTCTGTCGTGGGTTCGTCTGTTTTGTAGGCACAATATTGAAACCTGCATATGTTGGGTACACTCACCGCGCTCGCTATCATACAAACGGGACTACATCCGTGAAAATTGAAAAGCATGTCTGCCAAGCGCTATGATATTTTTGCCGCGAACTAAGCCTTTGTCAGCTGCCGCCAAACGAAATATTGGTTCTCCTTCAGTTGACTTGAGAGAATGAAAATAGGTGAAGTTTAGCAAACTCGCAAACGCTCCAGGTCATTGCGTGCTCGTGTACGCTAGCGGTTGTTTATGTCATAAACACACGCTTAGCGTTAGGCAGTGGTATAAAGTCGCAATCTGCAACCTGAGTGGAGCTTGCCGTTCCGGCGGCATTTAGTTTCTTTGTTTCTGTACTACGCACCGTAGCTAGTGTAGTGGCCCCAATCGGTCCTCTGCTGACGTGCGTCAACAACTAAGTAGACACATGCATGCAATAGTGTGGTTAGCAAAGCGCATTTATTATCAAACCTGTATAAGGCCGACAAAAGGTGGCAACACTTCACAATCGCACTTTTGCGTTCCAATACGCACTGTCATGTTCCAATTCAGACATGAGTTGGCGGAGTGTTCACACACTTTGACACCCCTTATAATTTGGTCTTTCTAAAGCAAGTGCAACGTACGTTTACTGCCTCATAATTGATTATTCCCACGTTTCAGTCTGCTGCTAGCCGGTTGTAACTCATTATCAATGTAGATGATAGTGGTATGGTGTCATCAGGCGGTCCCGTCACTTTCAGGTACTTCGAGTTCGAAGTGATGACACTGGGTCCCATGAAGGTCGGATGGGCAAACGCCAGCAACTTCCTGCCATCGTGCGAGCTCGGCGGTGACCACAACTCCTGGGCCTACGACGGCTTCCAGGTGAGTTTCGCGCCCGCGAAACGTGGCTGCCACCCTGGAACTTTGTTTTCAATGCATTGGACATTAAAAAAAAAGAAACGAGTGGGATGTGATTACACTGTAGAATGTCTTGTTGAGAAAACAACTACGCAATCTGTTGATCATCACAACTGTAACAGAAACTCTCAAGACCACTGAGCCCACCCAAAAAGGGGGCATTTTTTATAAGCCACGCATATTAAGTGTACCCTTTCCTTTCAACCCACGCAACTTGTGAAAGGTGAAAGGCGAAGAACCAGCAGTCGCGTCCTCACTTATCGCATTTTCCCGCGTACTATCGGAACTGATTTATGATGGCTGTTGGTGATTGTTGGCTGCGAAAAATAATGCATATATCGGTCGATGTTCGCTTGGAGAACGCTAAAGAAATGTTGATACGGTTCATAAATATAGCTGTTTCTCATATTATGAACGTTTTTCTGTTTCCACTGAGTCTTGGTACGAGATATCTCAATTGCTTATTCCTTTCCTAAGCAGATTTACACTGAAGTGTTCCTTATCGCGCGTGTGAAAACGAAATAAGAATGTTTTTCCTAATTAAAATAGTGTGTTATTAGTGTCAGTTTTTGTCTTTGTGTCGTTTCAATACTTCATGTGATTTAATACTTATATATGTCAGGAGATTACCTACCTGCAAGTCATTGAATGCGCAGTAATATCGGTTGCTTCGACACATCAGTTTAGGTTATTCACCCTCAGTAAAGAACACTAACTAGAAGCTTTAGATTTGCGCACGTGTTTTCACCTGAAATTTCTGCTCGCAGGCTGTGAAATCTCACGCGGGAGGCACGGAATCCTATGGTAAACAATGGATGATCGGCGACGTCGTCGGATGCATGCTTGATCTCCATGACCGCACAATTAGTAAGTCAATCGATTACTGCCTCTTGCCAGTGTCCCACTAAGCTAAGCTTAACGTTGACTGCATATAATTTTCCTTATCTCAGGGAAACATTCCTTCTTGTGATGCATACGCTGATAGTCTATCCTCCAAATACGAATTAGAGTTCCTCGGGAGCTATTCTTCAATGTGTCCACCTAGGGGACTGTCCGTTTAGGCCGCTACTGACTGGCTGGATCTTGGCGAGCAGCACGTCCCCTGTTTCCAGTTCTTTTTCCTGCAACGTCATTTTGACGTCACGAAGCTTTCTAGCCTCTCGGCAGAATGAGAGGGACGGAACGCATTTTAATGCAACGAACGCAGCCCCCAGAGATCCGGTTTTGGGCGCACATCTCGGAGGCCGTGCATGAACTGTGATCACGTTAGCCCTTAAATTATGTTTAATACGGCCGCCCGCTTAACGCACCTGGAAAGGTAGGTACGCATTCCTTGCATCATTCTGAAACATCTGAACACGTTTATATACAAGTTCAGACTCGTCAAGTTCGTTTAAGTGTCCTGTTAGTGTACATTTCGTCCACTTTCTTTCTTTTTTAAGTTGAGGATGTGCTGGCGGGTCTGGTGCGTCGACGTGGTCAAGAGAACCATGACGTCACTGGCTCGCCGGTTTTTTTGGGTAACTGAATGCGCTCCACCAAAACGGAAATGTCTACAAGGTGGACACTTTGAGAATAGCTGCCCCGGCAGGGATTCCTTTGCGTTGTGCTCGCAAATTATTATAGGACGTGGTCTTGTCATCATCCCTTGGTGAATTATAACGTATGGTAACTTTTCGCGCAGGTTTCTCTTTGAACGGAGAATTATTGCTGGACCAGCTCGGCGGTGAAGCTGCGTTCTCGGACATTCCTTGTGGAGATGGAGGTGTGTAATATCTTTATGTTGATGAACGAGAGAAGGGGAATTCTTTTAGAGGAGCTTGTTTATTATACTCAACCAAATGAATCCAACACACAATTAGGCCATAGAAAACATAGGGGACTGTAGTTTTATTTAAATGTAGTTTAGTAGTTATGACACAAATTGAGGTGAATTAAAGTACAAGAATTAATAATGTCTTATAAGCCACGTGTATGAATATAAACGCACTAATGCTGGAGCACGCGCATAGAGAGGTAATTTTCGTCAATGTGTGCGTATTTCTTCCACTTCGAAATATTCGCAAGCGCGGAAATCTTTCAGCCGATAAAACTGAACCATGTTGCACTATTTGTCAGTGTGAGCCTACTTCCCATCACATGCTTTACGTCGTAGATATGCGGAGTATCTAAGCAGTGTGTTCAGCTGCCGTTATTTTCATTCTGAAATATCCACAATGGCTCGGTAATGTGTCTAACGTTTTTACTCTAAAGGCTGTTCATTTTTCAACCAAGTACATCCGGTAAACATTCTCTAACCTCATCTTAGACGTGAACTCAATGATGGTTTTCACTAACGACGAGCTACGGTAATCATAAAACGAACAGAAAATGTTTTCCCCGCAGCATCCTACGTACCAGCGTGCACATTTGGCATAGGCCAGAAGGCAAAGCTGGTGTTTGGTCACGACGTCAACTTTCTCCGGTTTTTCACCACCTGCGGCTTGCAGGAGGGCTACCAACCTTTTTGCGTGTAAGGAACGCTGTCTCTATTTTATTGCTTTCTTTTATACAGAACAAAGACTCTTCATTTTTTAAATCAGTTCTGCGGAATCCCGCAAAGTGGCAGAAGGATTAAGAAAGGGAAATTGAGTATCACCCATCTGTAGCACGAAGCCATAAGGAAATCCATACAGATTTCTGATACAATTTCCCTTTCCATATAATTTCCCGATTCACACTATTTCCCTTTCTTAAAAGGATTGACCACCAATTTTTAGGGCACCTCTTTTCTTTAGCGCATTGGAAGGCTAACTGGCCAGAGTGTCTAGCCACGGAATGGTAACGTGGAAAACGCCGTGGAACATTTTTAATCAGAATTTTTCTATCTGCGGCGAATATGAAGTCTTATACACACTTGTCAACACATGCTGCAAACAGTAGGCGCGAGAGCTGTTCGTGTTCGAGCGCGGCGGTATGCTGCACATGCGGACACTCCGCGCGCATGCGCCGCGGCTCTACATGGGCCACTGGTAGCCGCGAAGGCAGCGCCGCTTCTCACCGCGCAACTCCTTTTACCTCGTAGGCAACACAGAACAGAGCGGGGATAGACAATAATATACATACTCTAACTTTGAGGACCAATTATGGCGCACATGACAGCATCAGACTACGTACAGCAAAGTGACCGTCTTCATAATCCTGCTTCAAGGCTCTCTTCCGCTAGGCTGCGCGATATACCGGTTTTCGTTACTTTTAAGCACGAAATTAAAATATAAATCCTACTCACAACGCGAAAAGGATGCTAGAATCAGTCACTATAATTCACGGTCTTTTCATTTCTACCGGGATCTATACACACGTTCTGTCCAGTTGTCTGTCCCTTTAACCCTTCGGCCAGCTTGCGAGATTACGCAGTACTGATTCGCAATATGTGTCCCTGTGCTTAGAGTTGTCGATGAATTCGCACTCGGGCTTGCAACTGCTATCTTCCTCGTTAGCTCAGTTTGTAGAGCGACCGCCACGGGAAGGCGTTTGACCGCCCCGGGAAGGCATTCGATCCCTGGACCAGGACGAATCTTTCGGCAACTAAGGAGCCTTCTGAGAAATCCGCATGGATTTCCTTGTGGTTCGTGCTACAAACGAGTGGTTCTCAATTTCGCTTTCTAAAGACTCCACACTTTTCACAGAGCTGTATTTAGAGAAGAAACAAAGATATTCTAGCGCAGGAATACATTCATTTGTCTGATCTGCGGCGCGCTGTAGTACATCCCATGTAATGCGAAATGTGGGAAGAATACTCATGAAGGTGTGCCATAGAACTGCACATTGACAAGAAGTATTCTGGCTTTATTAGGCGCAGGTAGTAGATATGAAATGAGCGCTTTGTGTGCATCCTCTTCTCTGGCCCTTTCACGACACAGAAACGAAAAGCGGTATTAAACCAACTCCTTTCTCGAGAATGCTGATTTATATCTGCCTTCATCAACCGATGTGCATCAACGAAGCGCGTGCCTCCCCAAATCTACGAAGCGCATTTACGCTTCTTAGATGTGGTGGGCCCTGTCACAATGAATACAAGAAGTATGGATTCTTCCCCAAATCTTGGCCAAACTGCGTTTCGATACTCGTATAAAATAATGATATTTGGGGTTTTACGTACAGGCCCACCGTATGATTATGAGGCACGACGCAGTGGGGGCCTCCGAAAATATGGGCCATCTGATGTTCTTCCACGTGCAGAGATGGCGCACAGCACACAAGCCTCTTATTGCGTTTTCATCGTTCGCTGAGCCTCTGGATATGTCCTGTGAATAAAGTAATCGTTGTTGGGTATTGCGTAAAAAATGTAAGCTAATAACATGTGAGGCTTAACATCCCAAAACAGCGATAAGATTAGGAGAGACGCCGTAGTGAAGGACTCCGGAAATTTCGACCACGTGGGATCCTTTAACGTGCACCTAACGTGTACACGGGCCTCAAACATTTTCGCCTGCATCGAAAACGCAGCCGCCGCGGCCTGGATTCGATGCCTGCGACCTTCGGGTTAGCAGTCGAGTGCCGTGACCACTAGACCAGCGTGGCGGGGCGTAAAAAATGTAAACATGTTCACCTTAGTGTCCAAAACATAGGGAGGCTGAATTTCAGTTAAGAATCGGAGATTTGTAACAATAACGCGTACAGTATCGAACATGTAAAACACACCTACAAGCACGAGGAACTGAATGGGTACACTTTGTTTACTTAGCTCTTAAGCACTTTGTGGTATAAAGACGAGTTCATATGGCGTTAGTCAGGCAGCCAAGTAACAAGAAAATAAGGCGGGACTACATTATAGAGTGGTGCATATATTTATGGCATGAACGTAGATGGCTTAGTTTTCGAGTGATCAGTTTGTAGTTGAGATTCAAGAAACTACAGCCGGTCTTCATTCACATAAACGTCTACCTGTTTCTTAAGGCGTGGCTGTTCAGAATGCGGATAAGTATTCTCACCTTATATCTTAACAGTAGTTTATGGAACATATTGTAGGCAATAGCCGAAAATCTTTTTGTCATATCTGCTTTTGCTGCTTCGTCTTAATTGTATGGCCTTTTCATTTTTAATTTGTGCCCTGTGCTTATCAGCAACATGAACCGGAACATGACTTTCTGGTACAACAAGGATGAACCAATGTTCGTCAACGTGGATGATGCCTTCTCGCCGAACGTCGAAGTGAACAGGATACCAGCCGGGTGAGTGGAACACTCACCGCAAAGTGTGGACATTGAGTGAGCTTTCGAATGCACAACACTAAAGGAAGGTAATCGTCGACGATTAATAATTCAGGCTGAATGTCAGTGTGGTAGATATACATTGCCAGAGAATACCAGTGGGATAGGAAAAAGCGTAATTACTGCTGATACATGCGTGCTGTGCTGCTGACGACTTGAACAGGCATTACCCGTAATAATACATCTGGCGGCATTATGTTTCCTCGTTATGTTGAACTCTTCATGGATCTCCGAGAAAGCTTTTAACGTCGCCAGTACTCCACTCAGACTGTCGACGAAGTGAAGTGGGAAATACTATTCATGTAGGAACACTTGAACATGCGGCTACACTTGTTTTGGTGTCAATATTATACATTCCGCAGCCAAAGTATCTAACTTCATGGAACCGACGAGGCATCCGTGTTGAATTTACACCTGGCGTTTTCCTTCGTTAAACCCCGTTGAATGTCAGCGCCAATCTTGCATATAAATCTCGTCGTTTATTTTTCTGGTTTTGTGTCATGCTTATGTGGATCACTAGCTCGACGTTCATGCTGGCCAAGGGTGAGCGTTGTACTATATGCGAACATCCATCGTGTCTTTCAACGCAGAGGTGAATGTCCACCGGCTATAAAGATAACACACAAGCTGTTCGAGTCGGTGGAAAAGGTCAACTACGAGTTCCTGAGACTCAGTTTGCCGGTCTCTTGCAACGAACACCTCATAGAGTGAGTTGAATACGTGTTCACTTCGATGTCTTTCGGCTACTCAATAATGCAAGAGCAAATGATCAACAAGATTCTTCTTTTTCTTTCGTGCTTGCTCATATCGGTTTGCAGGGATCAGGAAAAAGACCACCGCTGGGAAGAAGTGCGGCGGCGACAGCGGCGAGCGCAAGCCGAGAAGCAAAGCGTACGGCACCCAGGTAACCTACAATGTATGCGCCCGTTCCTTAATTCGCTCAAGCTATGGGGCTGTGCTCTGCTGCACGCTGCGCACGTTGACACAATCGCATGACTATCACACTGAGAACTAACCCGTGCGCCTGTGTACGACATTGTAGTCGGATACAGCTGAAGAATTCCGGAGAGTCCCGCACAGGCGGCCGAAGCATGAGAGGCGATCGCCTCCGCGACTAAAGGCCGAGACAGACAGTACAATTTTCCATGCGATGCGACGTCCGACGCGGCGGTGGGGAAACCGGAATGGTGACCTTCCATAGCAACGGACAGCCACCATTCTGGCTGCCGCACCGCCGCGTCGGCCGTCGCATCGCATGCAAAATCGTACCGTCTGTCTCGCGCTTAAGGAAATAGTCCCGCTCATGCACTTGCAATGTTCTCCGAAGGCGGGGTCACCGGCACTCCGGCTCATGACGTCAGTCTGGAGTGCGCGCCCGTTGGTACAGGCTTGTGTGCATCCGCCTTTGAGGATGAAATACCTCAGACTTCTATAGCTGTATCCGACTATAGATATATGCTTGGTAGATGTATCGGAGTTTACCTTGAGAATTAGTATTAGCGTCCATTGAGTGAAAACTCGAAACTTTGCAGCTACGCAGGAAAAACTTTCGAAGCACAACTGAATGTTACTTGTTAATCAAGGTTCACAGTTAGTACTCAGCACTCGTGAACAATGGCGCCACTGTTCTTAGATTTCAGCATTTGTTTATCGCTTTTTGGGAGCATCATATTCACATATGTTCTAATTTTTACAAGTATTCAATGTTTTCATGAACTAACAAATTTATACTACTAAAAATTGCATTCGCTTATATTGTCGCGCATTAACGATACATTATCAATAATAAAGCCATCGGGGCTTAAACACTGCGGAAGACTTTTCTTTGCGCTGAGCTGGCACAGGAGATAAAACTTGCAATATAACGATTACTGTTGCATGAAGTAGATGGTCTGCAAGGTAACACGAAGTAATGCACAGGAAAAGCCGCATTACCGTGGAAATACTAAAATCACCTAAGGAAATGAAATAGCGATGCCATGATTGAAACTATAACTGCAAAGAAGTCAGACAACCGAATAAATTTTGTAGCTGCATTGCTAACTTCGCACCAGAATGCTGCCAAAGCTTCTCGCCGAGCGAGTTGTATAATTATTTTGCATCACAATGGCTCACATGCGTGCGTTTCTTTTTAGCAAACCTGGAGCACCACATGCTTCGCAGCGGCTTCAGTATGTCCGACGTCAAGGGTAAGCGTCATTCACTTTCACACCTCGCAGAAGTTTCATTGATGAACGACGGCATCCTGCTTCATGTAGCCTGGCTGTTTTCTTTCATGTTGTACGACTGCTGCACTTTGCTTGGCAAACGCTTTCGAATATGCACAGTGTGTTAATGCCTAAAATAGCGAAAACAATGCATGCCGGTGTTACGGCACGTACCAAAGGAGGCTCCGTGTCTCAGATAGCGCAAACGTTCGACACGTCTTCATGTGCGCATGATGATCTCTCGATGCGCACCCAGGACACTATCAGCCAAAAAGACCAAATGCTAACCAATTGCAACAAGCGCTACTCGCCATCTTAGGGCTTTCTTTGGTAAATTTCTTTCATATCAGACATGCAGGTACGCAGGAGATTCAGTGCGACACTTCCTGACGATATAGAATTTTCCCGCAGTGCGACAGTTACATGTGGTTGCATGCCAACTACAGTGTACCTGCCTTTATTCTGCTCGATTTCTGCAAGCCTCTCTTGAACTTTTCTGCCTTTACTTGTAGCATATGGTGTTTGGAGAGCATAGATTATTGATTGATTGATAGATTGGAAAGCATAGATAGATGGGAGAGCATAGTTTAAGCATATATGAGCTCAATATATTAAAAATTTCGGTAAAGAGCACATGTGTTCTACCCCATATGGACGTCAATTACAGATCTGCAGCGCGGCTACTCGGACGAAGGCGGTGACACCGAGGAGCCGATCCCCGTGGAACACCGGCCCCCGACACCCCAGCAGCGGCGCCGCTCCATGCTCAGCCCCCGCGGTACCACCGGCACCCTAACCAAGACGCAGTCGTTCGATGCTGCCACCACCCTGCAGGTGAGTCATGGTAAACGCAATGGGTCAACACTTTGTCAAGCAGGTAGGCACGTGGCGTTCCTGACCTGAATGTGCCAGGCGTGCATTGCTTAAGTGACCCTAAACCACTTCGAGTACAAAGGCAAGAAAGCGGCTTCTTTCTCGCCTGCACTCTAATTTTCATATTCGCGATCTCCTTCCCACCACCTATTGCTTTATAAAACACGTGAACAATGTCAGCACTAAGCGTTGAGTCTATCGGGACTTCAGGCTTTTCGGCTGCACGCTGTGATCTCCGCTTGCGCGGTCGAAAACGCACAACACGAAGTGAAATGAATTGATCGCACAAGAAAGTCATGCGAGACAAGGCAGAAGTGGCGTGCGACTGCATAGCAAAGCAGGGTAGGAGACAATTAACAATTGATATTTCTCGTATGTAGACCAATCTAGAGCTTATTTCCTCATGACGTCGCGTGAACAGAACGCTGGCGTCAAGAAATGCGCCGACAAAACGCCAAGCACCAGAAGAGAATAACGTGCTCGTTTGTATTTTAGATGGTGTTTAGGGACCCCTTAAAGAGAACAACTACATACATCTCAAGCCGATTATTATTTGGGGTGGAATAAGCTCGGACGGATGCACATATTTTATAGAGTGCAGACGTCTGTACGATATTACTGCAACACTTTGTGCGCAGGTTCCTGACGGTTCCCGTCCGGACCCAAAGCGGCTGCGGGCAGCTTCGAGCGAGGAGGCGCTCAACCGGCTCGGCCAGAAGTCTAAGGCCGGTCAGCGAACCAAAGCGGTCACACCCGAACCTGAGAGTACGCCATGTTCTCCTTGCTTTGTTCTGTTCTAACTTTTGGGTGCCTTCCACAAAACGCGAAGAGCATCGCAAAATGCGCGACCAGTTCATTGTCATTGACATTTAGTAAGCTTTAGCAGCTTTCTTGTGCCTAGATGTGACATGAGTGGCAGCATAATCTCCATTTTTGTTGGAAACCATGCCAGAATTGAATTGACTGGAAATAGTTTTTTACACATCACACCAGAAAAAAAAAAAAAACACGCAGCTCTAAGTCCACTAAGCCTGTGGACGAGAAATCGGCTGCCGAGGCGAGAAATCATCTCGTCATTATGGGGCCGGGTTAATTGTTTGGCGAGATGCCTTGCTCGAATACCATCTCATCATCGTATCACCAAGCCTACATTACATCTAGATTAGGACTACAAATTGCAGCTAGTTGGATGCGATTCGTCTCAGCGCTCGTGTCGTCAGCTTTCGTGTTTACCCCTTCTTATCAGCGTGCTTTATTCACTACTATAAACCTCACTACAACACTCCTCAGGCTAAAACATTTTACTATACCACACCTCTGCTACATCAACTCCAAGAAGAAAAATGGGAATCACGTTGAGAGTCCTATACCGCAAATTCCATGACTTGTAGCACGATGTCCCTCAATGCGCGATGTCATATTGTTGCTGTACGTGCAGCTCATCACGGTAAGGACCATTGGTTTCAACGCCCCTCTCGCCCGCGCTTTGCGACCACGCAGGCAAGTCCAAGCGCCGTGGGAAGTCTCCTTTCCGCTTCTTCCGCAAGAAGGAGGAGAAGGAGGATGCCGCCGCCGCCGCAACCGCAGCTTCCATTCAGGTGCCCCCGTCCTCGAAAGGGGGCCAGCAACAGGCCATGTCCCCACCGTTGCTCACGGTGCGACCTCCGTCCGTCCACAGACTGTCACCAGGTGAGTGCGCAGTGGGCTGATGGGCGCTCCTTCACGGCCACACCTTGAACTACAACTTGACCCAATCAGTGCACTGAATGACACCGCTGTGTAGATCCAGAACATGGCAGAGTTAGGATGATGCATACGTCAAGTGATGGACAGGTACCTAACAAACGAAGTGTCATCATAGAACCAATATTCGCACAAGGGTGCCTGTCTATGTGACGCAAAATGCAGGCCCGATGGTTAAAGCACTGGCTCATTAAT
This sequence comes from Rhipicephalus sanguineus, assembly GCF_013339695.2. Taxonomy (NCBI): domain Eukaryota; kingdom Metazoa; phylum Arthropoda; class Arachnida; order Ixodida; family Ixodidae; genus Rhipicephalus; species Rhipicephalus sanguineus. Next base: position 66,432,470 of record NC_051183.1, read on the forward strand.
GAGAATCTTCATGATGAAACAATGTAGCTTTGCAGCCGCGGAGACAAGAGCAGAGATCAAGGCGCTACAAATGAGCCATTTGTGGTGTCTTCATCTCGTCTCCTCTGTCCATATTTGCACGCCTACCTTCTCTTATCATATAAACTACCAATTAGTTCAACTTTATGTCGTTCTGAGCATCTTTATGTGCAGCTGTTGCTGATCCCTGCCAGCGTCCAAGCGTTTAGAAAAGTTTTATTTTCAGCAGAGCGCTGACTATTCTCGTGGACTGTGAATAAGAAGAGGAAAAAGATCTGCGTTTCATTATCACCCACGCGATAAAATCTGCTCGTATTCTTTTTGGGCTTCGATTCACTTTTGACACTTGAGTTGAGCCGATCTTGTATTCACCAACAAATTGGCGAATAGGAAAATGTAGAGAATTGGCAAATGGTAACGGTATCTAAACAGTGTTAAGAGACCTTTACAAGCCCCACTACCGCGCAAAACCAAAGCAGAAGAAGGCATCGGTACAGCCATGCTAACCTCGCACCTTCGTAAACGTGGACAATATGAAGTAAGATAATAAGAAATCTGCGCATAAAAACAGTACTTTCAACATTTGAATGAATGAATGCAATACATTATTGTTTTATGATTATTCTAGATGGCTATACCTTTTAGTTTGAAATTGCCGAGTTGTATTTTAGGCTCTAGGCACAGAACGACCTTCAGAATTTGAGAGAATACTGGAGCAGTTGGTAATCATAACTTTCTGTCACTGCGATTTTATTTTAACACCATTCCTCTTCAACGCTAGGTGCTTTAGCCTCCCCAGTATTGTGTTGTCGTGCGCATGGCTTCAATTAGGCCTATAAATTCATTTGAAACTGCAAGTTAGGGTAGTTACATATTCTTCATGGTGGAAGGAACACAGCAGAAACACAGAAATTTTGGTATCTTTTTTTTTGTCCATAGGTTAACGCTTTTTTAACCTTCCGCCGTGATAAATTCATAGTTAACGAATTTCGCAATGGAAGGTAACGGTGAAATTACTCACAGCTCCCAGCAACCAACTCCTGTGCCCACCTGTACCCGAGAGACCGACCACGCTGTCTTCGCCGACGAGTCCCGGCGGCGGAAGTGGAACCGGAGGTGGCACTTCCACTCTGCCCCGCAGCGGAAGCTTCCGCAGGCCTTCCCTGACGCCCGGCCCGCCGCCCATGGCCACCGACGAGAGCGGTGACCACCTAGACACCTCGGTGCTGGACCTGGTTGACGAGTACTTCTTCGGTCTCCGCGTGTTCCCCGGACAGGACCCGAACCATGTGTACGTCGGCTGGGTCACCACGGCGTACAAGTTCTACGACCGCACCTTCGGCAACACGAAGGTGCGCAAGGTCGCCTTCCACGGACTAAGCGAAGATGGCCTCGTCCACCAAGTGTAAGTCCAAGTAAAAACACTTTGCAAATCGATAAAAAATTCTTTAAAAAGGAATGTAGATAGAGCCAACGTTTCGACGAGTGTACTTGTCTTCGTCGAGATTTTTACTACGCTGATGAAGACAAGTTCACCTGTCAGAACGTTGGCACCATCGAAATTCTCTGTAGTTTTCAGGTAAGCGCTTGAGCAGTTGGTAACGTAAGCATGGATAAGGATTCACTGAAGCCGCACACGATTTCGGTGATTACCGCGCGAATAACTCTTGGCGAAAAATTGAATATAAACCTCAGATCGGAGTCTGTCAGCTCGACTGTTGACTCAACTTCCCATTTTAATCCATATATGCCGAATTTCCTTCATATAGGACATTTTTTGATGCACCCTAACATCGCTGCTTTTTTTAGCTGATGACTAGCGCCATCTGCAGCACATCAAGCAGGCCTCATTCTCAAAGTGTGCAAGCCTAGACATTGCTTGCTTACATGCTGCCACGTGCCAACTGCTTTCTCAGGGCAAACGCGTGATTTGTGTGAAAGACGTCATGGAAAGGCAGAAGTGCACATGAAATGCCGACCGCTTTCTGCGGGCAAACGCGTGCTTTGTATGAAATATGTCATGGAGAGGAAGAAGTGCAATGTCGGTGTGCACGTGAAATGTTTCAAGGCTTACCACATCCGCGCATAGCACCCCTAATACCCAGTGTCCTATATGAATAGGATGGCTTGGAAAACAGTGTTGTGTTTAACTGGCAGTAAATAAATAACTTGTGCTTTCTTTTGAGGGTAGCAGTACACTTTTTGTGAAAAAAAAATATTTCTTTTGTCATATATAGCTTGGGCATATATGAGTTAAAGTTCCAGTAATATACACTGGCGAGAATAAAGAATACTATTAGATACCGCATGGCCATTAAAACAGAGTTGAATAACTTTAACAGAGCACACGTGTGGGGTCTCCGGATGAACGAATAATTATAGCGAGTTTTGGTACTGCCTACGTAGTTTCCGCAATGGCTTTGCGCACGTAATAGAGCCGCGTTTCGCATAAAGCGCGTGCCCAGAACTTCTGTTCATGCGCACTATGCAAAATGCAGCATTCTTACTTACGCAACACCGTTACAGGCGCCACGTACGCAGTAGTAAAACTACCTAGTATCTGATGTTTCACGTGCCAAAACCGCGGTATGATTATGAGGCACGCCGTAGTGGAGCGCTCCAGACATTTCGACCACCTCGGATTCTTTAGCGTGCACTGACATTGCACAGTACACGGGCCCCTAGAACAAATTCGATGGAGGCCTCCATCGAATGGAGGCAAATGCGATATGCGACTGCTGGGGCAGTCGCATATCGCATATGTGGCAGTCGCATATTTAACCAGCGACGTTCGGTTCAGACGCCGAGCACCGTAATCACTGCACGAACTCGGCGGACGTCCCTCGTAACGATTCGCTCTCGGAAATCGGTCACCGTTTCAAGAAAGATATTCAAAAGTTGATTACTGAGGTTTAATTTGTGTGCAGATTTGTCATTTTTACGCTGCGTGGCCACCGTTCATGGAGCATATACGTTGACTAGCATAAACAGTGCAACAAAAGAACTGAATCTTAATATCGTTGTCGGACTGTCTGCACAATGTTACCCTCGTCTTATTGCAGCCTGGAACGCCAGAACTGTTACATGGTGTGTGCGGGGCAGTTGGCCGCTGAGATTAGCCAGGGTGACGCCGCAGGCCGCTCGGCCAATCAGGTATGCCAGTAGTGTGATCTTTTGTAGCGAATCTCGCGTTGTCGAGCACGTGCACATATTCACGTTTGCTGTTGTATCGCAAGACATTCTGTGTGTCTACGAATGAAAGGTGACAAGCGCCACAGGCTTAGGTAAGCTGTGCTTGTGGAACTCAGAAGTGAGTTGCGTAAGCAAACACTGTTTATGAAATTTCCTCTCATTGATATATCAATTCTCACAAAACTCAGAAAGTAATTGTGCATGGTATCAAATTATTTTTACAAAATTTGTTATATATAGAAGCTTGTCCCCATTCTCAAACCATTTCAATAATTTTGCTGATATATGGACGATCATCCAGAATCAGTATCTGATACTGTGGAACTATGGATAAAAAAAGCGAGAAATATGCTTATGTATTCGTACAGCGACGCAAAGTGCATATTACATATATGTCATTCTTCTCCTTCGGTACTACCTACATTGCCTCAGAAACCAAGTATCGAACAACGCCGACGTGGCACACTGCGCATCCAGCACTGAACACTGAACAGATGGTTTTATGTTCGCTTAAGTGGTGAATAACGTGCGAATAAATGTAAAACGTGCATAAGATTACCGTAATAATCGGTGCGATGGCAAGTTTTCGTAGCTGATTAAAAGCTACAAAAAATGGAATATAAAAGCGATGTACGTATCGCATTTTGTTGTATATGTGCCGTGTAATTCATCACTTTCGCAATATTGCTCCGCTACATGTAAATTCTAACGTTTGCATTGGTTCTGAATATATTTAGGTCGTGCACTCTACCAAACGTCGAGTGAGGGTGAGAAGGGTTTAGGGGGTGGGGGTTGGGTGGGGGAGGAGCGGAGCGAGACATCTGCAGTTACAGAGCTGCAATGATTGCTTTGGTATGATTTTACTCTACCGTCGCCGAAACTAGGGTACATATGCGCGAAAGTATGTGGTTTGTGATTAAAACACCAAATGCGCGTATGGGCGTCACTTTCATTAGGAGAATTAGTGATAAAATCTGTATTGTTTCCTGGGTAACACTTATGTTTATATGGCGAAAAAAAAAGTTGCTGTTTTTTTTTTTTAGTGAATGAGCCCGAAGAAGGCACCGCGATGAGACCTCCTTTTGTGCGAAGCATGCAATGCCAAACGCTCGCATTGTTTAAGCTGCACCACGCGATACAATGCATACACAGAGACCTTGGTGTTTGGTCCAATGAACAATTTTAGCTCGCACGTTTACATCTTTGCCTCGTCCGCACTATTACGATTTATGCGTGTATATTTTTAGAAGGAAAATTGCATAATTCGTTATGAGTGTACAAGGAAATTAACAGTGGTGATTGTGAGCGAATTTTTCGTACTGTGCACGCAGCTTTTATGGAGTCGCGTTCATGAACACCAGAGAAAACTGGTTCGACTCAGTCACGCCGGCACAATGAAAAAATATTGTCTATAGAACGTAAGCTGCATGCCACAGAAACCTTCTTTTTCTAACACAACGTACAACAAGCGTTATATAGTATACAGCTCAATTACAAAGAATGATAAGACCTCTGGGCTGTTATGCTGAAAATAGTTTATCTGTTTGAGATGGCTGCCAGATAGTTATCCGTGCTGTGATGCTAGCGCCAGTAAAAAAAATGGGGAGGGGCGAAGCATACAGGGAAAGGTATTTCAGCTTCACTAACGCGAAACCTGAGGAGGGGCGAAGCATGCAGTGTGAGCCGGTGTTTCCCACAGCAAAATCGCCGCTCGTAGGCAACGAGAGACCGAAGAAAGATTACACACAGAGACCTGCACTCTGCTTTCAGTTAACGTGCACGCTGCGAATCTTTAACTACAGACAAGAAAAATCTCCCACCGGCACTACATTGCAGGTCAAGATCCAGTGCCTATATATGCGGGGTGGCCGGTGAACAGTTCTGCAGCGCGAGCAGTCGGTTTTTTCACTCAAGAAACTCGCTAGCAGACGCTGCCTGCGCCGGCGATGTCTCTCTCGAGCGAGGGCACGTTCTCGTTCCTTGCGAGCTGGTAGTTCAGCGTTCATCGCAGAGAGGGCGTTTCCATAGTCAACGCACACCGCTCGCTCTCTCGCCACATGGTGAATGCTGAGGCAGTGGCGCCCTCTCTTGTGCTTAAGCAAATGGACCGTGCCGACAGCAGACGACGATGCACGCCGACACGCCGAGACCCTAAGGTGCTTCGCCTCTAACAAAACGGCTGCGAGCGTACTCAGACGCTACTGTAATGCCTTCTTCCTTTATATTCCATATGCTTCTTATCACCCACCACTCCAACTGCCGATCCAGGTGATGGCGTGGGTGTCTTGCCAATCGGACTGTTGCCGATATGTGAAAATAATAATAACAGCTCCAATGAAAAATTGTTATATTATCACAGACATTCCTTGCAGCAGCAGCGCTTTCTTGTGGTATCGCTGGTCGCGCTTGCAGAAAACAAACGGCCGAGTTTTGTCCCCTGAAACATATACCCGTCAATCGCTGTCTTTCTCAGGGCATGTACGTCGGGTGCCACATCGATGTCGCCACCGGCATGATCACATTCAGCGCTGACGGCCACATGACTAGGCAGCGCTTCAGAGTAAGTGGCCCACGCACTTTCTTGAGGTTGCCTATACGGACGAAATCATTATTTTTCGTACACACAAAGCACAGTCTTCCCTTGAGTTGTCGTAAACGTTAGCAGTAAGTGCGCTTGTATATCTTGTCATTGTACAGTATTGTGTATATAGCTTGGTTGTACATCAACGTACCTTTTCTCTTCTTACCGCGCCAACTAATGTTTGCCAATACAGTATAGTTAGTTGAGCCCGTTACGCTCGAATGCGTTTGCACATAGTGGTGCTGATGTCGCATCATGCAGAAGCTTGTGTGTTAAGAAAGCTATTACAAGCAATTGTTTAGAAGAGTGGCGCGCAGACGTCAGCGCTCTAAAGATTGTCAGTCCTTTTAGGTAGCGCTGAAGAGAGCACAGCGAAACCGTATGCTCACGAAACATTCAGTAAAGTTCTTTGATTTGGTTAGTCGATTGCATTGTAGCCTCCTCCTCTCTCCAACCTCTCGAAGGCTCCTGCGCCTCATCGTGTTTTGCCCTACATCCGGCATCGGCCCGCCTTTAACCAAGCGCTGTCGTTTGAACACGTCACCAGATAACGTAATGGCATGACGTCATTGGACCTCAGCTTGGCCACATCACTTTTGGCACAATCTGTGCTCACGACTTCGGAGTGTTCACAACTTCGCAGGAAGCCAGATTTTTTTACTGATGCGGCTCAAAATGCATTCGGCTTAATAAATGAACTGGGTAGTAGCGCGGTAACCGTCCGTCTGCGTAAGAACTTTATTGGGCCGCATGGTGCCAGGGAGCATCCTTTCCACTTGCTTCGTTGAAAATCAACGGCTATGTGCTTTATCTGTATGCTGGCGCGCTGTTTTCATAAACGATTCTAAAAGCAGCGAGAATAATGTGCACTCTACTGGGATGAACATGACGTGTGCGTTCCGCGCATCGTTCGTGCCGCAGATGGAGCCCGGTACAAAGCTGTTTCCGGCAGTGTTCTTCGAGGCAACCAGCAAGGAAGTGATACAGTTTGAGCTGGGCCGCACGCCCACCACGCTGCCGCTGTCAGCGGCCCTGCTGCACACGACTAGCAAGCACCTGACGCCGCAACTGCCGCCAAGGCTCAAGGTACGTTGGTCGTGCTGGTTTCAAGTGATAACCTATATTTATCACCTTACAGATTAACTGCTCAGATTAGTTTTCAGGCTAGGTGGTGAAAAAACATGGCGCTCCCGAGTGCTTATGTTAATTACATTGAAGATGACAGCGAATAGCAATAAGTCACGTGCCTGCTTTCGTTCGTGTCACCTATGGATTTTCAGACTTAGAGACGAAAACTTTTGCAGTGCTACAAACAGCAACGTTTTCGCACGGTTTCCAGCTACATTGCCGTGGTTTTCACAAAAGTATCTCTCGTTCTGCAGCCATTGCGTTGTAAAAGATTTCGCGGTCGGTGGCTCATTCACAGACCAAGAAGAATCAGCGCTCTAGTAGTTCTGAGAGATGTTTCTGTGATGCTAGCATTCGTAATCGCTGCTTCCCTCACCTATGCGGTGCTGTGGTTTTAGCATCCATAGGTGTGAGCTTTTTTTTTTCAGAACATAAGCAGCGGCGTTGGGTTAGAAAAAGCTAGTAGCTGGAAGAACTGACCGTACGTCTTAAATATCAATTTTCCAACCTACACACGCAAACAAATGTTTTTCGCGGCTTCGCGCTTTTCTTATTAGCCCCACCACAACACTCCGTGCCTTCGTGGTCTGCAGGTACAGTGCCTGCAGCCGTACGTGTGGGCTCGCGTGCCCAACGTAAACCTTCGACCGCATGCCCTACGTTTGTCCGAGGTGCGCGGTTGGAGTATGCTCTGCGAAGACCCGCTCTCCATGCTGGCCCTTCACATACCCGAAGAAGACCGATGCATCGACGTCCTCGAGCTCATTGAGAACGAGCGCCTTCTGAAGTAAGCGTCGTCCAGCTGAGGACGAGAAAGTTTTGGGAGGTGTCAGTTTGAATTAACCAGCTACGTTTGCCAGCTAATTGTTTTATTGCCCATTCGGAGGTGTTTATATCAGATTCTTAAACTTTGATTTCAGTGAAACCAAATAAAAACATGAAAATTGTCGTGTTTAACTAAAACGAAGATGACATCACATGTAAGAGAGGTCCTGTACAAAGCATTTCAGTTAACGAAAATGCAGTTACCACGAGATTTAACTGTGTATCATAGAGTTGGTGCAAAAAAAAAAAAAGAAAGAACAAACCAGGGCGGCACTTGTCACCATAGTTAGCTATATCAAATTACTACTCGGCGAGATTGTGTCCTAGTGTGCACTGCTCCTTGGTATTCAAAGAGTAGTGAACGGGACTGGCGTTGTGTCCTACCGTAATCCCTCGCATACTAGCAGCACCTTCCTAATCGGATTCATTCACGTAGTACCAGCGGTTAGCACTGCTCATTGTTGTCGAATTATTGGCTTGTATTGCCTTACGTTGGTTAAATAACACAGTTACAAGTAATGCTTAAGCACTACATGACAGTGCCCGGAAAGTGAGTTCCTTCAAAGTTTAAATTGTTGTTCTCATCCTGTTTGTCCCTGTGTTCTATTTGCAGCTTCCACGCGCACACACTGTCCCTGTACGGGGCGCTGTGCTTCCAGGGCAACCACAGGGCGGCGCACATGATTTGCTCTCACGTTGACGAGAAGCAGCTAATGTATGCAATTCAGAGCGAGTACCTCTCGGGACCACTGCGAACGGGCTTCACCGATCTGCTCATCTCTCTACACTTGGAGTTCCACGCATACGCCAGGTATGCGCGTGCTTGTGCCTTGAACTGTGTTTCTTTAAGAATGATAGGCATGCATGGATAAGATGTCATGCAAATGAAGTGTCTATCCTTAACGATGCCAAATGCCTCTGGTGTAGCGTATCCAATAGTGGAAAAAGAGCGACACATGCAGTGACATAAACAAACACACACAGTGTCTGGTAGCGAATGCACTATGTCACTATGTATTAGTATTCACCAAGAAACCCCAAATTCAACCGAGGTTATTTGCGGACAGAAACAAAAACAGGATCGATTTACAGCATTTTCAGACCCCTATAGAAAAGCCCATTCATTGTCAGTTATGCACCCACTATTAAGGCGAAAGCCTTATATGCCTCACTAAACACGAAATTTGACCTTCGGCATCCTGCATCGTCGTCGTCGGCGTCTCGCGTCCTGCGGTGTCGGGGACGAGTGGTGCAAAAAATCATCACACGATTACTTCATCATGACGTCACAGATCGCGAAAATTTGTGGCGTCATCATGACGTAACGAATTCTGGCTTGACGTCATGTGGCGTAACGCCACATAATGCCGTTGTAGCGCCCTCCTTTGGTCGGCGAACAAAACCGGAGAGCGCGCGGCCTCAAGAGAAGAAAATAAAGACGGCGCGTCGCAGTGGTACGCCAAACCGCGACATGTGTTTCCTGCTGGCGTCTATTCTGGTTCAGCCGTCTCGTTCCTGCGCTCCTGTGGCATAAGCCTACACCGTCATCACAGGACATCGTAGCTTGGTCAAAGGTGGGCTGATCACGGAGGCAGTGCAAAACCAGGCGAGGTACCTCCAATCATGGAGGCAGTGCGCAATCACGCTAGGTGCACAAAACTTTCTGAGGGTGGCGGGACAGGATAAATACATTTAGGGAGCCTACACGGCCGGCTGTTCATGTATGCTCCCTAATACATCGACTGAAAAGAAAAAGAAAATGGCTTTCGCCTTCGAGTCGTCTTAGGTGAATGAACAAGAGACCCTGTGATTTTTCACACGTCGTTTCGTGGCGCTATCTCGTCATCATTGGCCCTTGCTCCAGAACACACCACACCTCGTAGACAGGCGCTAGAATGCACCGACACATTTGATCAATAAGTATGTACTCGTGCACATACTCAGTTACAACTTTCTGGCGCACGTTTGCCGTGTGCCGTCCCTGCCATGTTTGATATTCCACAGACACGCATAAAGCTTCACGCAAAACTCACGCATCATTTGAATATGTAGCCTTACTAATGTTTTTCACCACCTGTTGTTTGCGCACGTTACTAACGTTGCTATGTTGCTCCTTTCAGTGTGTGACTAAAAATATGGAGAAAGCCGAAAAACCCGTCTTGTCCAAGCGGTTTGCCAATTAATCTGGAGCATAAGGTTTGATCAAAAGCTTGAGGTTAATTTTGTTATTGAAAATTGCAATAACAAAGTTCTTGCTCCCGCTACTAGTCTGTGCACTACAAGCGCTATGTCTGTGACGCAGTATGACAGGAGCCGTGACGTCATCTCCGAGACCAGTAAGAATAGTTCCTCCAAAGAGGAGTCGCTTGGCGGGTGGATATTGTGATCGTGTGTACAGACTGATATGCTTGTGTTTCTATAACAGAGCTCAGGTGAAAGTCCGCGCTGTTCTTTGCCGCCCCTTTTGTGTCTTCCTTCAGTTTGTGCGCTTCTAATATTGTAATCAAATAAAAATATAGCCCGTCTCACACCTTGCCTCGAACAGGCGGTACTTGGGCGCAGACTTTCACTTTTCTTCAGCGGCACATAGTGACGTGACGACTTACCGGTATGCGCATGTGTTCAGCGTGATTCGTGCGCCGTATCTGTGGGTTTAGAATGCTTGGTGAGAGGCCTTTATCCAAAGTGATATGAGAAGGACAACAAGGTGCCAATGGCGCGCACTATACTAGGGAGCATCGTGGAGTCGTGATGAATTACACTCGTTTTCCGCTTTTCAGGAGCTTGACGCAGAACGAATTCATCGTGCCCCTTGGTCCCGACATCCGAGCGCTGTACGAAGAACCGTTGACGGCGCATTCCTTCTGCACACTGGAGTGCGTCTCCATACGACCTGACATGGCGTTCTCGGAGACAAGGTAAGGCTTGGCAGCAGCGTCTGACTTACCTCTCTTTTCAATGCGTCCTGCATTCGTGAACGCGATAGGGCAGCGAACTCCATTGATCACAGCGCGTAAGACGTCACAGAGAAGAAGGCACACGATGCACAGAAGCGCCAGTCAGCACTCTGTGTGTCTTGCGTGCCTTCTCTGTGCCGCCTCAAATGCTCTGAACGTAGAAGTTAGCGACTAGCTAGCCCAGAACATCGCATTGTGGATCAGCGAAGTGCACGTTATAGCACGTCGTGGTCATTTTCAAATGAAAATTGAAGCATTTAGCAACTCGTGCGTAGTAGACACCCCAAAAACACTGGCGCCCTTCGGGAAGTCTTTTTGTCACACAATATTATCACTTGCTTTCTCTTCCTGGGATACTCGGCGCTTACTTCATGCCTATTACGAGGCAGACACTGAAAGATGAGACCGAGCTGGAGCCGACGCCGTCCGTGTTTCCCACATTCGAGCGCGCGGAGTGACCTTGACTGCAGCTGGCGGCTCTGGCGGCGTTTTCGCAAACAGTTGCTTGAAAAGTTGTTTACTCGCCTAGTATAGGCTGAGTCGTCATTGACTTTTTTGTCTCGCAACGCTTCTGATGCGATGCAAGTTTCTTTTGTAGATCTGCGTTTACTTGTATTTTTGTTTTACTACGTAAAGACAATGCTCGCTACGTCTCTTAATATAAAGAATGCTATCTGTAATGCATATGACACGCACGCCGCTTATCACCTACTGGAAGTACCAGGCTCACGGGGTTAGGCTACGAAAGACCCACAGTATACATAACGACGGTAAATACGCGATAACAAAGGGTGCAATCGTTTTTATAAAGAAGGTCACTTTGCGTAAGTTACCAAGCGCGCAGATTATTTTGGTATTCACCAAACGGCACCGATTACTCGAAGATGGCATGGGTGTTTAAAGTGCAGCAGCTTGCGTTGCCTACGTCCTGATGACGTGCGTGGGTGCCGAGTAATGTTTCAATTAACAACAACAACCAAAATACTTTGAAAACAGTTAGTTTTGATATACTGAGCACTTGTCTCATATTAAACTGGACATTCGCAAGTTTTGCTGTTTTCCGCGAAGCAGTTAAACGATAACCTAAAAAAACGATATAGAGGGTACGTTTTTTTTTTAATATTTTGAATTTAGTACTTGTAGAAAGGGTGCGGTCAGACAACTGGACCCCAAAGCATAAACGCATTTACTCAGAAGGGGGAATGGGCGGTACGCGTACGGGGCGCGTTTGGTATACGTGTGTCTTTGTTTGAGAAAGAGACTAAGAACTCGGGGAACAGAGCTGAGACAAACTACTCCCGCGTATCAGAGAACTTACAAATTGGTTAAATGCAGAAAAAGCCAGCTGCGGCAATAGGGTACGTGAGAAAAAAAGAACTGCAAGCGTCTTTGTGTCAGGGAGTAAAATGCCTTTTACTTCCATTGCTTCATAATCTCGTACCAAAATACGAAAATTTTTATTTCGTTTCGCCAGAAGATTTTAATTATTTATTTGTCGAAAATAATCCACTCCTATAGGTTGCGCATGAGTTGTGTCGATACCCTGCTAAAATGTTCCGTATCCCGCTACAATAATTCCTGATGTGTCCGTAAGAGTGTTGCCGAAATATATGGTAAATATATAGAAAATATATGCAGCATATGGATTCCGTAAGGATTCATATGAAATTCAGGAATAATATAGATCCATATGTTCATATGGATTCGCTAAGGATTCATATGGATTCATATGCTGCTGTATGGGTGGCAATGCCCAGTCAGGCAATGCTTGTCTTTAGCTGTGCCCTCTTGGACAATTTCATTATTCTCCTAAACATACCAAGAAAGAAAGAAAGAAAGAAAGAAAGAAGGAAAGAAAGAAAGAAAGAAAGAAAGAAAGAAAGAAAGAAAGAAAGAAAGAAAGAAAGAAAGAAAGAAAGAAAGAAAGAAAGAGTGGAATCGAATACGAAAGATTTCTGTAGGGAATGGTTTAATTTTCTGACCACTGAATTGTTCAAGTATAGGAACAGTTGAACAAGAACATAGCCTATTAAAGGTGTCGATTCACACGAGAAGTAAGTTGTACATGCATTCCCTGTCATTGTAGCTGTATTAGCGAAGCACCTATATATCTTATGGGTCTTATCCTATAACATCTCCTATACTTTCCTTGGCATTATTGTCTGTTAGTTCTCATTATATTGTGTCTAACAAAGAAAAACGAGCCTTTAAAAGCCATCTTCTGATGTTTAAACCGTGACGTTAACGTAAGGTCTCTGATTCCACAGGGAGAAAGTGGAGTCAATCGCCGACCTCAGCACGCCGTACTTCCCTGTGGACGCCCTCAAACAGTTTGTCATTGAAGCCCTGGCTGACGCCGTAAAGAAGGACAGTCGCCCCAACCGCGACCCCATCGGTGGTAGCAACGAGAACCTGTTTGTGTACGTGGATCCGGACTGCTTACGTTGGTCGCATCTAGTCTTATGAGTGTGAATATGTTTTGAGCGAATTTAGAAGTGCGCGAAAAAACGCACAGGCGAAGCGATCGAACAAGACACCACGGCCGCAGCGCCTGTCCTCCTTCCACCTCGTTTCCTTCCACCTCGTTTTGTTCGCGCAGCTTTAACTTGACTCCGAATATTCACCAACCAGCCCGCCACAACGTCCTAGAGCGAATATGTGCTTGCCCAAAATTCAGGGGACGCATCGCCTGATTTCAAGAGCGCACGACGCTTACAATGTACCGCTGGCTGTAACAATGCAGCACCGCTGTGCTGCTACACGACGTAGATTGTTGACAGGTCCCTGCTGGAAACACGGCATTACCATGTAATAAGGGGTAGTACACAGTAAGCGCCAAGAACAAGCTCGCGTTTTGTGACGTGTGCTGCCGCTATGAAGAAAGAGTAAATGGAAATGCCGTAGTTATGGTTGCTAGATGCTTTTCTTTTAAAGTTTGTACAAGAAGCTGTTCTTTCAGAAAGCTTCTAAAAAGCTTATCTTTCTGAAGTTTCAACACATTTTCGTAACGTATTCTGATAAGCTTAGACAACGTATACAAGTTAATGATTTCGCTATGAAATACATATATATACATTTTTTTCACATACACATTTAGGTTTCTAATATAATTTATTTCTGTAACCCTTAAGCTCCTGAATGCTGTTTCAGCGCATAGTAAGCAATGCGGTCTTGGCGAAGCATTTCTTTTTACATGGGGCTCTGGCTTTTCCGAAGACGAGAGAGCGCAAAAGAGAAACAGTTTCCTTAATACCACCTCCAAACCAAGTCTCCTGAGCCAAATATTTGAGCGAAGAGCTCGCGTTCAGTGTGACGCAGGCACGAGTCAACCTTTAGTATATTTAAAAATCTACACCTGGGTTTACCGAAAAACCGCTGAAATAAAAATGCGAATAATAATAACATGACTTGTTCACTGCTTTTTCTTCAGGCCCCTTCTCAAGCTCGCTGACAAGCTTCTGCTTGTTGGACTGATGAATGACGATGACTTACAGTGGCTTCTCTACCTTCTCGACCCCAGTACTTTCCTTCCTGGTAAAGGTATGTAGTCTTTTTAGGTTTTCTTTCTCATTTTCTTCTCTTCGTACTAACCTTGCATGATACATCTGTCATGGCTTTATCGACTGTTCCAGCAGCGGTGCTTAGTCGTGACCAACTGCTGAGATCGAATTTTGCAACTATTCTCCGGTTCTTAGATTTACAATCAACGTCCAGTGCAGATAACATGGGATGCATATTTTTCTTGTTATAACCCTTGGTTTACGTCCTACATAGCACCTAAAGAGACCCCCCCCCCTTCCTCCCTTCCCCCTCCCAGCCCCAATTCTGCCAATAGATGTAAGAATTTTTAGAGTAACATCGCCCTGCGCGTGGTATGTTCTGTGCGTAAGAAAGCTTGCGAAGGCTGCAGACAGGCGCGGCTCAAGCGGAAATGAACAGCGCCAGCGGGCTCTGTTCGGCGAAGGAGCATGAAGGGGTGCCATGGGGGGGGGGGGGCTGCGTCGCTCGGGCAGCAACTGCGATCCTTGATCAAAAGAGCGCGGTCGCGCGAGTGCTATCGTGACTGCGAGCACTAGGCGGTTCATACCCTTGTACGTGTTCTGCTCTCATTGCTTACTTCATGCAAGCGTTTTGTGTAGTTATGCCAGAACGGATGCTAACGGAGTTAGCTGCTAGCCGTATACACCGTATAGCATTCCAATTTGTCGCTATCGTATTCATTGCTTCGTCCTTGTGGCGAAATTTCGTTGAACTTTCTCTTCAGAAGTTACACCGTAATTTAGGAGTAGGGCACGAGATATGGCATATTTATGTTCATGATTGTTCCTGCACAATACGACGGAGTGCTGTTTTACATTGTCCGACTGCATTTGCCTGATTTTTTTTGTTATGTCTCCCACTTTTCTCAGAAGTACTTTACTTGAACTGGCAGGTGGAGTCGCTTGGACATGGTCAGATGAATGCTAGCCAGATTGTTTCTTCCCAGTTATGCGATCCATGTTCTATGGGATTTCGTGAAAGCGTGAATCGATGCACAGGATGGACTTGGTCTGAAAACTGGTGCATGTCATGAGAAATGTACGGAGGATTCCTTTAAGGATCGTTCACACCTGCGAGTAGCACCGGTCGGGCGACCAAGGTACTTGCAAAGCGACTGGTCGCAAATGGCCGTTTTGGTCGCTCGGTCGCTCGGTCGCTCGCTGCTCGGGTTTTCAGTCGGGCGAATGCAGTCGCCAACCTCTGAACCAATCAAATGCGCAGAAACAGGAGGTCAGCTTATTTTGCGGGGCAATGGCAATGCGAGCCATATGCGAGGAGACGTGAAATCTGTGTGCCGACGGGTATAAGTAGCACGCTGGTGTGAACATCGGTCGCCTTGAGCCGCTTTTTGGTCGCCATTCGCAAATGGTCGCGCGACCGGTGCAAGTCGCAGGTGTGAATGGTCCTTTAGCGAGAGTGTCTGGAGATCAGTGGCTATGATGTAATATTTGGTCCTTCAGCGAACACAATAAGTGTGGCCGACGATACTGCGCCTCTGCAGCGGGAATCGGTGCTCCGGCCGCGGTCACCGGGAGTGACGGCAGTGGAGGCGGCAATGGAGGCGTTCCGTTGGGCCTCATCGACATGCAGATCGCCGAGGGAGTCAAATTGCAAGTGTGCTACATACTGCACCACCTGTGCGACCTGCAGCTCAGGCACCGGGTTGAAGCCATCGTTTGCTTTTCCGACGACTACGTTGGAAACCTGCAGTCGGTGAGTCTATGCAGTTGGAAGTAAAAAAAAAATGCATGTAAAGCAAGGTGTCTGTGACCTGTTTCTAGCTGTGAGCTCGTTTCCGGTTCCATGCAATCACCGGAAGCGTACATTTCGAGCTAAGTTTCCGTTAAGCGGAGATAGTCATCACTGAGGCCTAGCTTTGGACGCAACCGATAGAATTCTACTGCTGTTATCAGTTAGTCAACATGATATCGTTAACATTTTCATAGCTTTGGGAATGCGATTTTCTCTGCGGAAGATGCCGCTGGGATTTTCAGGCTGAATTACTTAAAACAAGAAACCCGCAGTTCGGATGGCAATGAGTTTATTAAGATATTCATAAAAAGAATTGCTCCTGGCAGAACTGTAATAGCTCAACTCGACCTGCCGACACTTCGCCTACGCTTATCTTATCAGAAGGATATGGGCTGTGATGATGTATAGGGGAAGAGGTGAGTAGAAAGGGACGGAATAGAAAAAAAAATGTTAGCATTTCTGCACAAAGGTCACCACTAAGTCATATACTTAATTTTTTTACGCTGAATTGGAGAATCCAGTAGAGACCAAGATCATACAGTATACACGAAACTGCTTTCAGAGGACGTGAAAGTTTTTAAATCCAGTGAAATAGAATAATAGAGTGACGGAGTTAAATCTGAGATCATGTGCACTTTGCTTGTCAACAGACGAATCACCCTTGCAAGCGATTGAAGGGACTATAACTATTCGCATTCTTCTTCTTTCAGGACCAACTGCGACGGTACATTGAGATCAAGCAATCGGACCTGCCTTCCTCAGTGGCTGCAAAGAAGACCCGCGAATTCCGATGCACACCCAAGGAACAGGTGAGACCCATTCGCGTCAGCACGGAATAACATGTGTCAGAATGTTTAGCGCATCAGTGCTATTTTTTGGCAGCGATTGTACGAACAAGCATAGGCGTGCGCAGGTTCTGGATAAGGGGTTGGAAGAGAGAGTCTCTCCTCCCCTCCCACCTCCCCTGTTTTCCCCCACTCGTTGGTCGAGTCAGAAAGGATACAAGCTCCTTCATGCATGCAAATATGAAAATGAAGCGATGACGTGCTTCGCACAACGGCCTGATATTGGTCCTCGGTTTGACGGGGGCGAAGGTGGGAAGTAAGCAGTTCTTTGAAAGCAACTTCAGGGTTCCTCGGTTGCCATTGTCGTCAAAGAACGTGCGTCTATAGCCTAAGCCCTGCGCATAAAAAAATGGTGTGAAAGCCCTGACTGAGTAAAGGGGTGCAACCCCCCAAAACAAAAAGAAAAATGAAGTCTATACTCATCTAATGCTAGCAGCCAGCGTGAACTTGTCACTGCGCTGCCGTTAGATACTCCGTCAGCATCAAGCAGACAATACGCTTGGGCCGCGTCCTGCAGATGTTGATGTCGCTCAAGATTTTGAATATACGCTTGTAGGAAACGCGGACGGTAATGCGTGGTCGAGGCCTTCAAAAGAGATGCCACGCAGAGAAGTCAGAATAATGAGCCGTTTCACACAAAAAGAATTTTGCTGGCGCTTGCATTGACATTTGGTGACTGAAAGGAGACGTGTTTTTAATATCGTTTTATTACATCTCATACATACATACATACATACATACATACATACATACATACATACATACATACATACATACATACATACATACATACATACATACATACATACATACACTATTCCTTCTAGCATTTTCTTTATAATTGTGTTGTCAGGCATGCTGCGATCAATATTCCAAACGTCTACGTATTTGGTATCACGCACCGTGCATTTTACAACCTAGCGTGCGACGCGCAGCTGGCAAGCTTCGCGCGCCATAAATAAGTGGTGCTGGAAAGATTGTGTATAGATGCTTGAAACAGCTGTTGGTTGGTGAAGGAAACGTGTACTTTGAAGGTTTTGTAATTGCGTGACATGTAGTACATCATTGTCTACATCATATATATATATATACCGAGAGAGAGAGATACATACATACATACATACATACATACATACATACATACATACACACATACACACACACACATACATACATACATACATACATACATACATACATACATACATACATACATACATACATACATGCATACGTGTGCGCGTGGGTGTCTGCGTTCACCGCGAATGAAACGTTGGCTCGTATGCACGTTAGGTAGCGATATGCGTGTTTGTTTCTTATTCATGAGCCGTAGTGTTTCTTAGTTGTCTTTACCGAAGGAAACTAACTGCGTGCTCCCATGCTCCCATAGCTAGCTGGCAAAACACTAAGGATGTGTGTTTTGGGGGAGCGAGAGCGGCGGAATGTGAACGGACGTCTCTGCCTTTATCACACGCTCGAGCCTATACGCGATACTGTCCGTGCGGGTCTGTATACACGACTTACGACCCGTATCTTGGTTTAGTCCTGGGTGAGTGCGGAGTTATTTTTGGGCTCCTTCCCTCGTGAAGAGTGCGCACGTCTGAAACGTAATACGTCGCGCATTACACCAAATGAGCCGATCCTGAAGATAATTCATTCCTGTACTGACTAGGAGGTAGCGACAGAGGTAATACAGGTCCCCCCGAATGGTTTCATTCGTAGACAGTGCAGTTAGCGCAACAAGTGACTGTGCCATGTAAGTTGTGCAGAAAACAAAAAAACGTAACAGTGCAGTTACATTACAACAAGCGCGCCCATTTGTGAGAGCATATTTTAGTGTAGGCACTCTATCTATCGCTTTTGATAGAACGTTCAGTGATAACGGCCGTCCTGACCACCGCACTTACACGTATGTTACGAGAAGTTGCTTAGCGTATTCACTCACATAAAACCTGCGCCATTCATATCGCAGTTGCTTCATACTACCAGCAGCAGTTATTATCCCTAGTTAATATTGACTAGTGTTGGCTAAATGAAACGTAATGGCGGCTTCTTTTAGTTAATGACTTTCGTCTCATTAACTAAGTCCGATAAGTGGAATGAGAAAGCATGCTTTATGGTTGTATGTGACCTATGTGCAATGCACTATATAATGTTTACTTTTACAGCGAAAGCTATTATGAGATCACAGCAATTAAGGGCCATTTTTGGCGCCGTAGTTGTCCGCCGCCGCCGGTGTCTCTAACCACTGTCGAGCGAAATAAGAAATGTATCCAGGATGGAACGCGGTTCGAACCAGGGCCCTCTGCGTGGGAGCCCAGTATTATACCTCAGAGCGTTGCCGGTGCTTGAAACTGCTTTGCAAAAAGACCCTATACAGGGTCCATGGGGGGAACGAACCACATTGACATATGTAATGTAACGTGGTAGAAGAGTAAAATAACAACCAGGCGTCAAACGATGCGAATTCTGTAACCAGGCTTCACACAGTGCGAATTGTGCAACGAGTGGGTTGTTGTATCATTCCAACCCATTACAAAGGCCTCTGCGATAATTCTTCGTCGTCATCAGCCACAGCATCAACAAAGTGCACATAATGCCCTAGAGGTACGTCTTTAGCGGTTACCACGGTTCTCCGCAGATTGTCGAAAAATGGCATAGTGGCTGCTTTCCTACTTCACAAAAAATATGATGATTTATAGTGTAGTGGGTTCTCCGCAAGTGCACTTCTATTTGTTGCCAAGGAAACTCATAAGGCTCCCATGATTCATTTCTTCAGGGTCTCAATAAAGTTCTTTCCCTCTCTTTCTCTTTTTCTCACGTTAACGTAGGTTATATAACGTGGTGGCAGAGTCAAATAACGACCGGGTGTCACACAACGCGAATTACATAACTAGTGGGTCGTTTAAAGCTTCCAACCCATTACAAAGGGGTCCGCCATAATTATTCATCGTCATCAGCCTTCGCATCAACAAAGTGCACATAATGCCTTACAGATGGTACCTCGCTTCTCAGCAGAATGACGAATAATGGCGTAGTGGGTGCTTCCCAACTTCAAAAAAATTATGATTTGTGGCGTAGTGGATACATTGCTAGTGTAGTTGTATTAGTAGCCCCCAGAGAGTTTATAACCGGCTCTACAAATGCCGTTCTTCCAGCTTTCGCAGTGACTGTGCTGCGCTTTCTGCACAGGCCTGTCGCTTTAGGGGCGAATCTCCTTAGGTGTGGGCCGTTCCTTCCTCTGTGGTATGTATGTATGTAGCCAGCTCTAGTTTAATGAATTGCTCACTAGATGGCGTTTCACGTATTTCGTGTAGTTGCTGTTTAAAGATGACAGATGGCGCTTGTATAATGCGAATGGCGCATGTCATTGGATGCCTGCGATCGCAAAAGGCGCTCGCTCTTGGCGCGCTTTCTCTTTCGCTCGGGAGCGGACACTTTCCCTGCATTTCACCGATCGCAAAGCGGTGATAATGAAGGGACCACGTAGACCAACAGTACAATAAAAGTTTGATGTTTAATATATACACGGTGTTTCACACTCTTTATATGATGTACTGGGCGAATTTCACGGAAGAGTTTCACGGTTTACCGATGATTCCCTCGGGAGCTTCGCCCCACTCATCATCATTCACCCCGTGGATATGCTGTGATTTTTTTCCCCTGAGACCGTCTTTATGCTGACGTGTAAGTAGGGTGGCTAACTCAGTATATACAGTGCTGTATAAAAAAAGTTGCAACGAAAGACGACACTACTGTTTGCGAGAACAAAAGAAACGAGCTCCTAAAATACGAAGCAATTATGAAAAACAAAGTGCTGCGTACGAGATACCTCGCGTTTTGAATGCCCTTGCAGATAAATTGAACTTTAAAGCTAGCAGTGCTGCCTTTAAGAAAACAAGTAAAGAGTTTTAACAGTAACGAGCGGTATACAGCATCAAATCTACCTAGTGCATTTTCTTGTGTTGACTAAAGCTTAACGTGTGCACAGTTTGTTATTCTGGTTATTTTAAAGAACCCTTAATACAAAAAAATGAAACCTCAAGATGTTTGCGTTGTTTGGCTGTCCTGTATACGGGGGCACTTCTGACCTATTATTATTGCCGGGCGTTAAATTTAAGTTATTGTCACGTGGTCGTGACGTCGATGAAGGCAGCAGTCGGGGTGTCCCAGATGAAACTATTTGGCCGACCTTGTGGCCGGGAAACGGAAAGTCAAATTACAGCAATACACACTGTACACTGATAGTGGCGAACAGAGCGTCGGCCGTTGATGAACTGAACATCTCTGGGATGCGCCGCCTTTTATGCATCATGCACCAACTTTCAAGCCTTATCACTGGTGATTGCACAAGCTCTGGAATATTCTTGACTATTCGCGTCATGTGCGCAATCTTGACAAAATAGTCGACTACAATCAGGAACGTTCCCAGACACTCTAGCGCGGCCCGCGCAAGACAGCGAGCACACGTGCACCGGACCAGTTACAAAAACATAGTGAAAGAAGCGCGCGTGGCAATATTTTATTTTGGTTTTAAAGTAAGCGTGAGTGCTCATCTGAGTTCGCAGCACCCCGCCGCATCGCCACTGGTATGGCGTAGACCGAGTCCCCGTGTGACGTTCCACGAGGAAACCGAGTATTGTCGACGTCAGAGATTTGGGGGGCGCGCACAATACCACGTCTGGCACCTGGCGAGGACTATTGTTCGTCGCCGCTCTCGCTGTGTTGTCGAGCTGCTCTCAACGTAGTTCTGGTTGCTTTGGCCAGGAATGCTTTTTTTTCCTAGAGGAGGAGGAGAGCGGGAGAGGGCACGCGCTTAACAAATACTGAAGCACCCGCATCGTTTCATTCTTTACCGCGCGCGTTGCCCCGATTCGAAAACTGCGCTTTCAATGACACCAAAGCTTGAGTGCACGTGATCTTAGGCGCTCCCCCAATGTAGGGCGTTATTTTACTATGGTGTTTACGCGGGCGTTTTGAACTGACGCAATATTGTTCTCAATTACCGACGCTAGCATTAATTATATACGATGCGTTATATCATTTACGATTCAATTTCCGGATTACCAGACACAAAGCTACAAATTACAGCAAAAAAGTCGCAAACAAGACTTCGCTGTCAGGGGTAACATCGTCATGCATTCTGCCTTTCTGAATTTTGGAATAATCTTGTTTTTTTGGTTTTGCTAGCTGCGGGTATTTTGGGGAGAGCGGCCACTTTACGACTATTCAATGATGCTATGTCAACTTTCTCTTTGGTGTGTGTGTGTGTGTGTGTGTGTGTGTGTGTGTGTGTGTGTGTGTGTGTGTGTGTGTGTGTGTGTGTGTGTGTGTGTGTGTGTGATTGTGTGTGTGCGTGCGTGCGTGCGCGCGTGTGTGTGTGTGATTTTTTGGAACTCTTGGAAATCGCTTCTTGTCTCTTTTTCGGAAACTGTTGTGCTGAAATCTTTTTTTTAGTGTGTTCATCTCGAACTAATGTCACGAATTGCGGAGGGACAGGTGCCTTTGTCAGGCTTGTTTGCCTTTGACACGTGCGCCTGTTTTCTGTCTACTGTAAATAAAGCGCTTACTACTTACTTCCAATACTCTCAAGCGGTTCACTCACCTTTTCTACCCTGGTGTCCCGCAACATCGTTTATATCGTTGCAATTGAAGTCAATTCGATTCAGTTCAATTCAATCTCGGCTTATGCCTTCTTTTCTTGTCCTTGCTTCTCTACTAATCTCATCCAGATGCGGGCCATCCTCGGTTTCAAGAACCTGGACGAGGAGAGCAGCGACCAGTGCCCTTGTGGAGAAGGTCTGCGTGAGTCACTGAGCAGCATGCACGAGGACCTGGTACAGCGACTCAAGGCAGCCTGCGCTGCCAAGGAGGAGGCCACTGATGGCGAGGCGGAGAGCACGAGCTCCCTGCGCCAAAAGTTCATGTCGCTAGTGAACTTGGTGAAGTCCTCGGAAGAGCCGACTGGGGAAGAGAAGGAGCACATTACACTTCCTGAAGGTGAGGTGCTTTCTCCTTTTCAGCGGAGCTGTTAAGCTTCTCGTTATGACGATTCGCGTCACGAGAAAATTACCATCATCAGGAACGGGTGTGAGCCACAGAAAGCGGGCAATCGGAGTGGAATTCCCAGTGAGGCTAGCGAAGCAAGATCAAGAACATACTAATTACTACTGACTGAGTCGAGCACAATTCAGTGTAAATAAGTTATTGGGGCTAATTAAGACTAATTAAGTTGTGCGCGGTCGAACCAAGCTCACCGTTATACCTGAATTTATGTAAACTAATTATGCTAATTAGGTCCGCTTAAGCTAATTAGGTCTAATTAAGCCTAACTGAAGTTGAGCCAAGCCGGGACTAGCTTGGAGACCACCAGCTCCTCTGTAACTTAGCCTTGCTCCTCTAGGGCAAGCCATCCACATTTTTAAAAATAAAATGTGTATAAGGAGAGGCTGATGCCAAGGCATGGCACCGGCTACTCCTCTTGCATAATTGTTGCCGTCGCGAAGTAGAGAACAAGCGCAAAACTTTACAAAGGCACATAGAAGAACACTCCCGTACTTAGTCCAAGTTCTTCAGTACAAAAAAGTGTCCACTCAACGCACACGTTTAAAAACACAAGTGTGCACACAAATGAAATCTCCACACACAACATAAAAGTTCGCTAAGATGTCACAGCTGATTGCAAGTCTTTCTAAGGTTTCCCGAATTTCTTAGCAAATAAAAAGCAACAGAAACACTGACTAGTCCGTAGTCAGAGTGGCTACTGCTGAGCCTACTGATGGAATAAAGTTATTTTATTTATTTTGTTATGAAAAGAAATGCGCAAGATGTGTTGGCGATTAGCCACATATATGAGTCGTATATTTTAATGTGTATGGATTACGCATGACACTGCGGTAACCTAAAATATAGAGGAAGCGGAATAGAGGAATGCAAGAAAAAAGAAGAATGTGGAGATCAGTAAATTATAGCAGCCGATTAGATAGAAATAAGACTTTACAGGCGCAAGTAGACAGATTACTTGGAGTGGCTTGTTACTGCAAGATAGGCTGGCACCTATGTATGCCAGTGATGTTTTCGTTTTGTATGCAGAGATCTTCACTCGCAAGGTGGTTCAGGTGGTGGTCAAGTGGGCCAAGCAGTCGGAGATTGAGGACCGCGAAGTGGTACGCCAGATGTTTGGCCTGCTGCTGCGCATTTACAACTCAGTCGGGGAGCTGATGAACGCCCTGAACAACACGTACGTCATCAGCCACCGCAGTCAGGCTGACATCATCAGCGTGCTCAGCCACCTGGGCAAAGTGCGTGCCCTGCTGCCTGTCCAGATGTCGCCCCTCGAGGAGGAGATCATGCGCAAAAGCCTATGGTATGTTTTGTGTATAGATTTTTTTTTGTAGCGTTAGCTACACTGGCCTAGCCGAGCCAGTTTTGCGTGCATTCTCAAGAGCCGTGCTGCGCATGCGCGAGGATCAGTGATTCACGCACCGCAGACGGCAACTCCCGCGCACTCCGCCGCCGCCGGTCTGCGCTTTACCAGAGGAGTGACGCCGTAGCCGTGGCAGACATATTGGCGCCGACGCGCGCGCAGCTTTTCGCCTTCGCTGTGCATTCGCCGTCTGAAACTGAGCTGGAGCCGCTTGATAGCGCCTCTGACTGGCGTTTGCCAGTGTGGTTTAGCCATGGAGAAGGACAGCGCAAATGCTGCTCAACGGCGCAGAAGAGCGGAGAAGCTCAACTCATCGGATCCCGAAGTAGTTGCCTGGCAAAATAAATATACATGTGCCACATATAATACGTATACCATGTGTGTGTCATTGGAGCAGCAGTAAGCATGATAATCAAGCTAATCCCAGACAATCAGGAAAGCTAAGAATCATTAGCTGAACCTTTGCTAACGCTACATTATCCTGGCATAGCCGAGCTAAGCCACTGCAAGATTTTTTGACAATCACTTTGGCGCACGCACAGTTGTGCAGCAGGCATACTAGAAATAACTGCGTAATATAACTGATGTCACTTTTCTTATAAAATCAGATGTCACGCACCAGCCAAGCTATATGTAATAAGAAGTGAGGCATGGTAGAAGGCTAACTGGTATTCTGTAATCATAAAGGTTCAGTGTTAGAACCTGGCACAGTAGATAAAGAAGCAACAAGGAGAAGCGCAGGCTTCAAACTGGCTTTACAGCAACACATTCCCATAGGAAACATGGACTGATGATAAACACGCGTAGTTAAACGCCATGACTAACTTCGACGCAGCACTTAGTATAAGGTGACATTGGGTGCTTCAAAAAACGTTTACGAAACATCTAACATTAGTAGTACATGTATGCAGCTTCTTTAAACGTGAAATCTTATTATATTCGTCTTCATTTTAAGCTGATTTTTGTGATGAAGTGTAGCTGCTCATATTTCTGTATTTAAACCAGTCACACCTACTGCTTGCAGGGCTCTGGTGAACAACCGCATCTTCTTCCAACATCCAGACCTTATCCGTGTCTTACGTGTAAACGAAAATGTCATGGACGTCATGATAAACACTCTAGGAAAGCGGGCCCAAACGCAGTCCTCAGGACAGGCTCCTGCGGCTGCGTCTTCACCTGCCTCGCCATCCGCACCTGAAGCTGCATCGGCCGACAAGGTAAAATGCTTTCAGAAGAAAGTGTTAGTAGAGCCATATACGAAAAAAAAAAATCACCGGGTCCCTCATACAGTCGCCTAAGATGACTCGAAGGTAAAAGCCATCCGGTGTGGCTACTTTACAGTGCACTTTACAGCGCTGTCCGACATTCAGTAATGAACATTCTTTAAATTACTGCCGATGATATCGCTTTCACTCAATAGATTTATTTGCATTCACTTAATTGCTCACTTAAGTGCGCAGTTAATTTGATTTCAGTTTGATCCTGAAATTACCTTGAGTAGTTTAGTTTCAGTACTGACTTTTAATAATTAATTTCACAAATGATTGTAATACTCACTTGCTTTCATATATATATATATATATATATATATATATATATATATATATATATATATATATATATATATATATATATATATGGGTCATTCCATGCCAAGTGTCCCAGACGTGGCGCTCCTACATCGCAGATTTTGCTGATAAAATTTTTGCCTTTTTCCTGTGCCACATGGAATATTGTGGCAAAACATTTTTGCTCGAAAAAACTTTTGACGATCGTGGCACCCCCTCGAAGTTCGCTTGTATTTGTTAAACTGTGCCTAATAAAAAATATGTATAAAATCTATTTTTGTGTGTTGAGCTTCGAAACCGCGCTTGCGCAATCGCAGAGATTCTGTTTAGTTGCCCTACTCATTAATTCCGAAATTTTTGTGTTTCACTATCAGCTACGTATCTTCAGAAACTATAAAAATTTTCAAAGTTTGTGATTTTTTCGTGAGCTATCTGGAACTCTGCCTAACCAACCTTAATAACAGTATAATTTTCAAGAAAGTGTTTTTTTAGTACAAAAATGTTTAGGGGTAAAATAGGCTTCAAATCTTTACGAAAAAAATTGTGAAAGTAGAGAAAATATGCGATTTGTCGCATGTTTGACCGTATTTTCCATACTGATGCGGTCCAAGTAAAAATCCTCGTCATGCGGCATTTGATAGAAGACGTCATCGTTAAGTAATGAAGAAAGTCTAATCAAATCATTTTTTGTTTTAAGGAAGAAAATAATTTTTGAATTTGGCCCTCCGAACGCACCCTGCATATCTTTTTGTTGCCACTTCGCCGCAAAGAACGTGGTCGCCCTTTCAGCTGACACTCGTCACAGGCAGCGGCAAGATGCGAGATGCATGTCAGTAGCTCGTGAGTGGTCGAAAGTCTTGTCGCCTTGATGTCAGGGCGACGAGTAATGAAGTCGCCTTACAATGTGAGCTTGCTTGGCGGGCCCATTGGGAAGTATGGACGCGTGAGAGTAGCCTATGGTGTCGTTGGCACATTGTGCTACATTGCGCCAAGAGTGCCTTCTTTGGCACTCTTGGCGGGCACCGATAAACTCGCGTTCCGTGACAAAGATGCATTCCTTTCTTCCAGGACACATCTCACGAGATGGTGGTGTCTTGCTGCCGCTTCCTGTGCTACTTCTGCCGCACAAGTCGCCAGAACCAGAAGGCCATGTTCGACCATCTCGACTTCCTGCTTGAGAACAGCAACATCCTTCTCTGTGAGTTGATGAAACAAAAATAATATGTGGATGTGCCATCGCCTACATTTTACTTTCTTCACTTCTAAGGGGGATTGTTGCCATGCATTGAAACTCGGTGCGCGTAGATAATGAAACTCGGTGCGCGTACATATAAAACAGGCGTAAATGTTTATTGGATGTATTATATGTATGTATGTATATGTGGGCATCATGATTGTTATGCCCTAGTCTCAAGTTTTCATTAGTCGCCCAACAGTGTTAAAAGATCTATCCCAAAAGTTAGTCGTAACACATTATTTCGCTCGACTTTTGGATCAGCTTCCACAGCCACTGTGCGGTCAGAGGTTGAGTCTGTAGTGTAAGATGATACTGAGCGTGGAGCTATTGATTTAATACTCTAGTAAGCTTACAGTGCGTTCTCTTAACAAATCGCAATTAGGAGAGCTGAATATGTGTTTCAATGCAATGCACGATTCATGTTCTGAGACTAGACAAGAGCACTGGGTGACATTACATGTGAGGGCAGCAATCACGTTGCTGGGTTAGTTTGGGATGCATAGTTTTCCTCATGAAAGTTATGCAGCACTAATTTTGCAACAGACACACAGCGCCCGTCCTGTTAGGTTTTTCTGCACGTTTGTTGAAAAATTAGCGCTGGGTAATGTTCAAGTCTAAAAGTTTTTGCTTATAAAGGATGTTTTACCCGATTGCAGCACGACCATCACTACGTGGATCAACACCGTTAGATGTGGCATACAGTTCCCTTATGGAGAACTCAGAGCTGGCGCTTGCGCTAAGGGAACACAACTTGGAGAAGATAGCTGCCTACATGTCTCGATGTGGCCTCCAGTCTAATTTGGAGCTTGTGGACCGTGGATACCCTGACGTTGGATGGGACCCAGTGGAAGGAGAGCGATACTTAGACTTCCTGCGCTTCTGTGTCTGGGTGAATGGTATGTGCACCTTACCGATGCAATGTGCTTATTTCTGAACTGAAGGACTCGATGTTGGCAGCATTTATGTTTTGAGATAGTCTGCATGTGTTTACTGGCTAGTTTGCTCCTAAGTTCACATAATGTGTGGCATCCGCAATTTAAAATATAAGCTACAACCTCCAACAATTTCATCAGTGATGCTGGTAGACACTCCTAGGTCTACTTCATATAGATACGGACAAACCGTAATATATCGAGCTTCAATGATAAGTGAAACCCTCAATATTGCAAATTATTTCACTTTTGATCATTTCTTTTAACGTCCTTCGACATTAAGTTATAGACTTAGATATATTAAAATATGTATTATGGGCAATATGTAGCATTCACATTATGGGTGCTTGGTGCGGGAAAAATGTGCGTGGCTTGCAGCATGGCCAAGTGTAGCGCAATTCCCCACTGGAAAGTATTTTTACAATTTTCACTGCTTGGCTGTAAAGACGCTGAGCTACTTTTTCACCCAGGTTATCATATACTTGCCAGTTACAACATTTGTTTAACTGCGATCAGTAACACTCTCTTATTGAGTTGGAAATATCCATAAATGTCAGCGAGCTGTACCACGTGAAATGACAAAAAAGGCCAAATTTTGATAATATTCAGTGTTGATATGGCGGTTAATGCGAGGAAATACTGTACAATTGCTTCAGGTGATGCAATGCTAATTAACGTGCCTGTTATCACGAGAGAAACTGCTAGCACTGTTTAAACCACGCCGAGCGTCTGCATGCACTTACTTGCGCTCGAGACAATAGGCAGTAGAGAGGTGGGGACTAGTCTGGCATGACACAACGTCGTGAAAGTTACGCTACACCCTTCGGTGACCAGGCCAGTTGGTGAAACATGTCCCATGGTTCAGTGGAAGGAAGGAACAAGAGAAAAAACCATGTGCCGAGTGTTGTGTAGTTGCAAGTTGCAACTGGTCGCCTTCACTGTGCATTTCGTTAGCAGTTTCGGAAAATTGTTTCCCGTGTAAGCTGAAAATTGCGTTGTCCCGCATCCATTCTCTCACCACTTCGCTGTGCTTGTATCGCGTGGCGTCACAAACTGTTTTAGTGCATGAAGACTGATGTTCTTGGTGTTCATTGAAAAATGCTATAAACTTACATTACAACTTTTTATCGTTGTAGGGGAGACAGTGGAAGAGAACGCAAACCTTGTGATCCGTCTTCTGATTAGACGGCCGGAATGCCTGGGTCCTGCACTTCGTGGTGAAGGTCCAGGGTTGCTAGATGCTATCCGCGAGGCTGTCCGCATGTCGGAACGCATCGCTGCCGAACGCCTTCAGCAACAGCAGCAGGTGAGCATGCGTAATGTATGAGGCCTATCGACCGCTGAAAGTTTCTTTCGGATCGACTGTTTTTAGCGACCTCCTTCGCCGCTTGTATATCAGATGGTGATGATTGATGTTCTCACGTAATACAGAAGAGAGACCTAGTAGGTGCTCCAATTCCCAACGATACAGCCGCACATGCTTTAACACTAGTCTGAAGATTAAAATTCTGTGTCGGAGCTTTGGCAAGGCTTGCTTTCGAGTACCCTGTCAGGACAAACAGCTTTAAGGCAGAGACGTGAGCCAATATTTTGTAGCTGGGGAAACATGCTATGCAAAGACAGGCTCGTATGCGGTAGAAATGATGTAAGGCAAAATACAACAGGGAAGTGAAGTTGAGGACAGGGCTGTCACAAAGGTGTGAACTATCGCGAAGATATGAGCCAAAACAGAAAGTCCGCACCCTAACGTCTGGCCTTCATATTGGACATCAGTTCTTAATACTGTTTGTAACGCTTTCAACCACCGCAGTACGGTAATGACACAGCTGATGAAATGTGACACAGCTGATGAAATTTCCAGTTCATGGTTATTAAACACATGCATTCTTTTATTTCACTAACAGTTCACATACAATCATATCTTTATCTTTAAAACTTGGTGTGTAATGTCACAAAGACAATTGTGCTGCGGTGGCTGTGCTTCACGCACTGCACTTAAAGGGACTGTCTACCGCTCGGAAAAATTTTTCTGATTGTGGTGCAAAATGAGAAGATCGTTCGTCACATCGGCGGCAACAAGCCTGCTTTTGCTGCATAAAAAAGGAATCATATTTCTAATTTGATGTTGAAAATTGTGAAGGAATGACCGCTGTCGTCACCCAACAGCGATGTGGTCACTCTACTGGTAGGACAAGAAATCCTCGCAGGTATGCTCATTTTGTTCAAGAACAAACATGTATAACTTGAAATTGTATTTTTACGCACTTGAGGCGGCTTCCGGTTGCGTCAGAGAGTAATTTTTTGCTTTTTTTTCTCACGCATCCAAAAAGGCACCTGGTGGCGTTGCTTGCGGCGCCGTCTTCGATTTCGTCTGCTTGAACTCATGTGCCATGCCATGTGGCCTTCTGCGCTGGTCGTACTGTGCCACTGTATTGTTGTTAGGATGTCTCACATGTACTGCGCTGTGAACGCGTGCATTTATCGTCTCTTTCTGGTGAATCAACTTGGCTTGGATTGCGGCAGCAGGGCTAAGATAAACGCATCGACTGTGATTAAAGCAAAACAAGTCTTCTGTAATCGTATAATAAGGCTTCGTTTAACCGCTAGTGCGCTGAAAACGACTGCTACATTCATTACAATAGTGTTCAGCGAAAATAAGGTAATCCTACTGAAATCACATGTGCTTTCCGTTTTAAGTTTTACCGGCACTACAATCGTCATCGCGTCCACTAACCAGTGTTGTGGGCATGTTTCACGCCAATGGAAGAAGACCGAACGCTGACCGAAATTTTCTTTTTTAGAAATTTCTACTCACTTTCCAGAGAAACCGCTGCAAGGTTGGACACTTCAGACGGTACGCCTTCTATTGCGGTACAAAACAGAAAAGCGGTGAAGGACGGTAGACAGTCCCTATAATTTTCTTGTACTGTCGAGTGCATTACTTCAGGATAAGCTGTTGCGCTACGGTTATGAGGAGGAGCACTCTAAAGTTATTAGTGTCCATAATTAAGATAATATTCACAATATTGCAATGTTATATCTATATAATACTGCTGCTGCTGCTACTACTACTACTACTACTACTACTACTACTACTACTACTACTACTACTACTACTAATAATAATAATAATAATAATAATAATAATAATAATAATAATAATAGAAATAAAACGAAGTAGAAGTGCGACATTTGGTTATATCCTAATTATCCCACTCGTTCTTCTTGGCTGACAGCTTTGCCTTAGCAGATCAAAAGAAGTAGAGGAGTATGCATGTGAATCTCCTGTTTAAACATTCGCTAACTTGACCCATGACTTCAACACGTTCAAGACATTAAACTAAAAACATCTTCAGCTAAGATAACGAATTGAGGCCGGACACAGCGTGAATAACTTCATCCTCTTTGTCGCGACTTGGCAGGGTGTGCAGCTGGAGGAACCTGGCGAGGATGACATCGACATGGGTGCGGCCATCCTCAACTTCTACTGCACCCTGGTGGACCTGCTCGGTCGATGTGCCCCCGAGGCAGCCACTATCGCCCAGGGAAAGAATGAGAGCATCCGGGCACGTGCCATCCTCCGGTCTCTCGTGCCTCTTGATGACCTACTCGGCGCACTCAGCCTCCGCTTCACGCTTCAGATACCACGAAAGGGTGACACTAGTAAGTATATATGTTCCCTTGTTTGTATACCCGATAACACCAACATTAACATTGAAGGCTAGCTGAAGTGGTTTTAGAATTCGGTAAAACTTAGTTGTTAACAGGGACCAACATTATTGTCGACGATGGCGTAATTTGTTTCGGTGTTGTGGTCGTAGGAACTTTAAAATACGCGAAAGAAAAGTTCGTCTTGCTCCGCCCACGTGAACGCGCTGAAAGTGTGGGCGTGGAAACGAACTAACCGGAACTACGTCATAGTCTGCAGCTTTGGCGGAGCCGCGCAGCACTGTCGTATCTCCAATCGTGGCCTCCGTGACTAGTTCCGGCTTCGCGCTTTGGTGGAACTGATCGCAAAGGCCATGCTTTAACAGTGGTGAAGGTGCCGATGACGTGGCACATCGAAGATGACGTTACCGCGATCGCTCAGCATCTCAAGAAGCCCTGTGACTGCAGCCACTGTTTTATGCCAAGAAATGCTATTTGCGCTCACTTCTGTGAACTCTTACATTGGTTTTCTAATTCAGCAGGGATCAAACTATGATTACACATTCCAAAGTCATTTTTTTAAGTGCGTCAGCTACCCTTTAACATCATCAGCCTGACTACGCCCACTACAGGCAAAGGCCTCTCCCACGTTTAGTTAATCAACCCGGCCCTGTGCTTAATTTTTCAGCGCGAGGTTATTTCCACAAACTTCTTTGTGTCATCTTCCCAAATAACTTTCTGGCTGCCCCTCGTGCTCTTGACTTCTCTTGAAGTCCAGTCTGTTACACTTAATGACCAGCGCTCACCTTGCATTCACGCTGCATACCCTGTCCATACCAATTTCTTTTGATTTCGACTAGTCCTTCAATGTTCTCTGACCCACTGTGCTCTTTTCTTGTCCGCTAAGGTTACACTTATGTTGTTCCTTTCAATGGCTCGCTGCGGATAAAAAATGGCGAAGCTTGCACTAAGCCGCGCAAGGCTTGAAACAGCAAAACAGGATGACTGTGTAGACTAATCTGGTTGCTCTTAGGGTGTTTCTAAGCCTTAGGTAGGTAATGCAGGTTGTTTCTAGGTTGCTTCTAGGTCGTTGCTAGGGTTTATCTAGGTGATGCTAGGTTGTTTCGACATTGATTCTCAGCGCATAGAGCTTCGAGTTAAACCACAGACAGTCACAAACGCGACAGGGATGTCCAAACTGCACAGACAACCTCGCGATGAAAGCAAGCGTTCGCACCTCTTATAGATCTACGGGCACATCGTCGTTGGCGTAGGCCTTCCATCACTTAGGGGTATTCTGGCAGCCGCCATTTCCTTTCGCGTTCGTTAGTATCCTCTCGTCGCACCTACTCGGGTCTCCGGCTCGCCGCCGTCGCTTCGCAGCCTAACTGTTGGCCTAACTGTTGCATTCTTCATTTTTAGTGGACCAGTGGTGAGAAGTTGGACTTAGCCAATTTCAGTGGCACAAAACAGTTTACGATGATGATAGTTTTTTGGTTCGCCGGACAAGGAACTATTTGCTAAACAGCTTCGCTGTTAAAAATAATACCGAATAAAAGCCTCACAAGTGACGCAGCGAACCGTAGTAATTCATTCGAGCTCAATTACAGAATTCGGTTGTGTCAAACTATTGCCCATATCGAACAACTCCAGCATCTCCTTAGATATCTGATTAAAAGTGTAGCAGTGTGCGAGGCGTGCTTCGAAAAGGCTAACAATGACTTTCTATATATCAAACGCTTCACCACACATCGCACTTGAAATAATGCTTTTCCTAGCGGTACAGTGGTCACTTCTCGCACCATCACAAATACCGATGCCGACGAAACGGAACTTTTGCAGCAGCTATTGTCAAGCAGGGCATTAAACTGTGAGAAAATTGCATGCCAAGGGGGACAAACCAGCCAGGCGTGTCTCTCAAAATATCCACGCTGGGGCACCATGAGCCTCGTCTACAATCCGGCATGACGGACAGGCTTTGGTAGGATACTTTCCTGCCCAGCTACGTAATCCTGTTAAGCAGGCCAATAGTATAAAAATAAAACGACTAATCGGCTGCAGTGTACTGTACTTTCGGAACCGTGTATCATAACAACTTGCTAATCTATCGAAGTATTTAGTGAGCTGCTTGATATTTTTTTTATATATTAGAAAAGTGACACTTATTTGTTGCCTAAAATGCTGTCTGTTTTATTTTCACAAGAGGGTGAAATCAAGCATCTTATTACAAAATAATTCGCGCTGTATGGAACCATTTCTAAAAACAAATTACTCCATATCCACGAACTGAATGATGATTGAGGAGCTGGCTAGGAGATAATCGGCTAAACCATGAATGGGCTCAGTGCAATTCCTCTACTTTCATATAAAGACGTCAAACGTTGTTATAGGCTTCCCAAGCAACGCTTAGCGGCGCTGCTGCTCTTGACAGGCAGCGCCATCTCTGGCAGAAAAAGAGAAACTGGGGCGTGATCAGCGAGCGCTTTCCCTTCTCGCCACCGCGTTGCCGCTCGCTTCCGTGCACGTGCAGAGCTCTCGCGGTGCACTTGCGGCGTCTCACAATGTACCGCGTGCAGTGCGGCTTCAAAAGGATCTTCAAGCTTGACTGGCACTTCCGCAAAGCGAACTTGATAAAATGAGGAAGGCTCGTCAATCACGTTAACGGTGAAGAGCAGACGATTGACGACAACCACGCCCGACTCAAAGCGAAATGCATTTCCCAAGTCGCGATTACACCGTGTAGGACGTATACCTCGAGGTAAGTCTCATTCTGTCACGTTAAAGATGAATAATGGTCCACATGCACTCCGAAATGAAGCCGTACACGCTATCGATGTTCTGCGGCGTGGACTACGAATCATATGATTGTTGTTTTGATATGGCATGCTTACAGTAGCAGCCGTGTACTTTCGTGAACAAACGTTTGCGGCGTGCGAAAAAAAGATTATACGGCCATGGCCCTGCTTCCTGAGAAGGTTAGAGTCAAGTCCTCCGTGCCGCTGGAGAATCACCCGCCGATTAAGACGCGAGGCAGCTAGCTGAGCTTCAACCACTGTGAAGCAAGATGAACTGCTCGCCTCGTTTTTTCGGCTCTCGCGTCATGCTTGCAGTCTCTTTTTATGATACCGACTTGACAGGCGTATAAAACCTGTTGCGTGAACGCGGCTAGAAAATCGCACAAAGTCAGAAGGTGGTTAATTCAAGGTTGCAATTGCAAAGCATGTATGAAGTGCCAGTTATATTTAGCGGCTTAAATATATATCACCCCAATAAAGTGACAAAAACAAAGCAAACCTGCAGAACGATGTCAAAGCTTGCTGAAAATGCACAGATGTCCGTTCCGGCGTGATAAAGCAGCCTTCCCGACGCGTGAAATGCAGGCGCCGAACTTCTGACAATGTGCGGAGTTCAGTTGAATTCAACCAACCACGCAACGCTAACGGTATAACGCGAATGTGAACGTTCAACAACGACGGGTAGGTCTCACGAGCACGGGCAATCAAAACACAAAGTTGCTTCACCTACAACCGTAACTGGACTTTAACAATGCGAGAAGACAGCGAGTAATCATTACTGTAGTCGCTGCGTGCATGCGCCCCGTTACTTACCGATTCAGGTAGTCGGAACGAACGAAAGCGATGAACTCAGACAGCCAAAATAGAAGGCGAGACAGCGCTGTCAGCTATCCACGCTTGCCGCCTTTATTTCTCGTGCGACACGCCCGGGAACCGATACAGTTTAACACGTGAATCGTGTGCCTTGTCTGCACTGTTGTGGCTGGCCACTAAACCGCAATACTTCGGACCACGCTTGCGCTTCCGCGGGGTCGCTTCTGCCATCGCTGAAATGCGCAGCTTCGCACAGCAAGCCTCTCGGTTCAACGTGCCGAGCTGACGGCCCCACAGTTACCCGCACCGAGAGAAGAACGCGAGCGCACGTGCGCTACCGCTACCGTGAAAGGGGCTGAGTCGGCCGCGCGACGGTTCAGAGTTTTCCGACAGAGCCGCAGCGCGGCTGGCGCGGCGCTGTCGTCGCGCCGCAAACTTGAGCTTGGGTTCCCTATATAGTAGGGATTGTGGTCAGGTTGTTGTCGAACCACAAGCGATCACAGACCTTGCAGCTGTGGCCGAACGTCGGTCTCTACCAACTTCAGGTAGCCAACGCTTTCGGCGCTTGGCCGCTGCATCCCGTGCCCGTACCTCTTCGAGGTTCTCTTGCCGGCGTTTCCGCGCTGCTTCGGCTCCGCGGGCTTGTATCTCGGGGTCGGCACGACGCTGACGTCTCTCTGCGGCCTTGCGAGCTCTCACCGCAGGTCTTGGCGGCGAGCCCGTGTGCTGCTGCCTTGTGAGCTCTCCCCTCCGCCACCTTGACTTATTCGTCCATGTTATTAGTATCGAAGCGCACTGCCGGAGTGGACCGAGTGCCGCATGCTACAGTTGGCAATGCTGTATGGTTTTGCCTACGTTATTATCATCATCAAGGCGCTCGAAGAACAAGAGGAAGAAGACTTCTTTCGCGCGAGCGTGCGCATGCGACAGTTGGCTATGCTATATGTGGTTTTGCCTGCGTTAATATCATCATCAAGGCGCTCGAAGAACAAGAGGAAGAAGACTTCTCTTTCGCGCGAGCATGTGCATGCTACAATTGTCTATGCTATATGTGGTTTTGCCTGCGTTAATAACATCATTAAGGCGCTCGAAGGACAAGAGGAAGAAGATTTCTCTTTCGCGCGAGCTGCGCCATTAGCGGTCGCCTCTGGAACTAAGGTTACGGCGCGGGACTCAGCCCCAGCTTAAGAACCCTGCGAGCCAGCTTCTAAAAAATTGACAGCTCTCTATAATTATATTTTTCTCCGTCCCACTTCATTGAACTTAACTAGCACAGCGGACGGGCTATAAATGAGGCTTCAAGATGAGAAAAATGTAAGAATGAATGTAATTGATGAAACAGAATTATCTTTGTTTTATTTTCTATGCAGGCATAAACTGTGTACGCATTCCCGCAGAAAGAAAAGTTTTCCACCTCATGTTCAAGTCAGTGAAGCCGATATCCACCTGAATTGACATGCTGTATGAAGTTCAAATTTGAGGAATTCCATTAGCGCTACGTTAGTAACACAAGGCCACCAACGCAGCTGCAGCCATGATAGGCAACATGGCCGCGGTCACTGTAGTGTTGCCTTTATCCTTCGTTACACAGTAAGCTGCTATGAGGTGTTCCTAACCTTTTCTCACTGAGTCAGTATATGATATCCTGTAGTGGGATAAAGTTGACCACTTATGAACGTAATGAAAGTGGTAATATTGCGAAACCAATGTTATGGACCCTCTCGGCGGGTTTATATATATATATATGTATATATATATATATATATATATATATATATATATATATATATATTACAAAGAAAAGTAATTCACAAGAAATATTTCCCGAAGCGCGCGATCGGGGATTCGAACCTGCGACCCCTCGCTTCGCAGCTCGTCGCGTTAGACAACTCCACCACGCAGCTTGCGCCCTCCAGCATACTAACGGCCAGGTATTTATGTACACCATTTATCGCTGGTCGTACACAGGGCTCGGAGGTGCTTCAGCGTGTTCATTGTCACCCGATCTCTACTCCGTCCGATCTCTACTTTGCCCTACAGGGCGTGGTCGCCCGTGGTCGCGCGCTTATTTCGTGAGGGAGAAGGTTTGTACGTCTTGTGCTTCCACCGCAAAGTTTGCGTTGAAGCCATAGGCCGCAACGAAGGTCTCATCGTTCGGTGCAGCGCCTGCGTTTGGGAAAGGAGTAAGCTGGTAGCTGGAAGAGTCGAAGTAGGGGCTAGTTGCTTGTGCATAGTCGACACTTGCAACGCACTGTTCAAACACAAAGTAGTAAGAACTGTGACAGTTTTTGTGCGTGCTGGACCTGTGTATACCTGTCCATTCTTTTCGTGCGCCCTTTGTGTTTGAGCAGTGCGCTGCAAGTGTCAAGCTGTAACATTCGTTAGTTCGCGTCCTTTTTGTGCGTCCTTTGTGCTTGCTGCTTGCCTTTCTTTGTGTTACATTCCAATTTGTTGCTGTCTCATTCATTGCTTCGTCCTTGCGCCGAAACCTTGACATTTTCTTACACCAGATGAAACACATTGAATTTTGTGCAGCGCCAAAGAGTGACCTGCCCGCTGGGCTACAGCCTAACCACAAGCAGTCCATCGTTATGTTCCTGGAGCGCGTGTATGGTTTGGAGACGCAGGAGACATTCTTCCGCCTTCTCGAGGATGGCTTCTTGCCTGACCTCAGAGCAGCAACCATGCTCGACCGGGTGAGGACCAGCAAACTTTAATTAGGAAATTACGGCGTGCTAGCATTGCATGAAAATTAGCGATAACATTCATGAATACGTTGGCTTGTATTGTGCTTACAGTACTGATGGCAGTAATTACGAAAAGATGTGAGCGGCTGTGACGCATACTAAACACTAGCGAAGTGTAAAAAAAAACGTGTTGTACGTTGCTTGCGCCCTCTTTTCTATACGATTTACTGTTTTGAACTGTGGGGCTTGGAGAACGCAGAAGTAGAGAAGAGGCATGTGCACAATCATTGCACTTGCAAGATGAATGTGAGGGCATCAATAAAAGTTGGCTACCTTAACTGTACTGTCTCGTGTTCCTCTGTGCCTTCTTATCTCTTACGCACTGTTTT
The DNA here is from genome assembly GCF_013339695.2 of Rhipicephalus sanguineus. Lineage (NCBI taxonomy): Eukaryota > Metazoa > Arthropoda > Arachnida > Ixodida > Ixodidae > Rhipicephalus > Rhipicephalus sanguineus. The sequence continues at coordinate 66,470,803 of NC_051183.1, forward strand.
TCTGTGCTACAATTCACAATGGCAAGATTGCAGTAATTTATCCCATATCCTATTTGGTTTTGTGTCATCACCAGTACACTACGTAGCCTTGAAATTTCTGTAATCGGTATATAATTTGTTTACATTATTTAAGGTGAATTAATTTGGAGAACTGATATATTTTGCTTGTGCGGAATAGTAAAAGAAAATAAGCATGTACTACATGGCACCCAGGTTCAGAAACATTGACATACCAAGAGCTGGCACGCTTGGAAGAAATCTTCATATTTGGAATGCACAGAATAAACAAAAACAAAGCTGTTTATAAAATATGCAAACCAGTGATATAGCTAGCAAAAATGTAGGGAAACTGTTTAACGGGACTGGTCATGTGGAATACACAATTGTGATTTTATTCCACACAAACACTGAAATAGGGAGATGAGGAAGCATAGCAATAGCATCATTGCTGTTTATGATAATTCTTCATGGGTATCTTATTAACGTTCCATAATCAGTGGAGCGCAAGATAACAGAAGCACTTTTATAGAACCCACAAATGTACATTGCAGGCACTAAGTCGGATTTCCTGTCGTGTCATCTTTAATTGTATTGTTTTAGTGTACTCTAAAATTGTTCATTACCAACGAGCATAATGCAGGGACCGCTAGAAATTTAAGAACTACACTGCTTCTTCAGTACTTTGCTGACACTGTACATCGCTCATGTCGCCGTTGACCAAGGGTCGAGTCAGCTAACAAATGTGTCCTATGTTGTTTTCCCCATACATCACCCGCCATAGACGGACAATACGGAGAGTGACATGGCACTGGCACTGAACCGTTACATTGGCAACTCCGTCCTTCCAATGCTGATCCAATACTACCACTACTTCACCGATGCTGAAAACTATGCCAGCTTGTTGGACGCAACATTGCATACGGTCTACCGACTCTCCAAGGTCAAGATTCTCACTAAGGGACAGCGTGAAAAAGTCTCTGACTTTCTTGTCGCACTGACGAGGTCAGTTTTTTGTTATTACAAATTGTCTAACTTAACTCTTGTGCATGTAATAATAATTGCTGTGATTTTAAGTACTATATCAATGATATGACGGAGGCATGGCGTAATGTACATGTCCTTATAGACACACCCACTGAAAGCAATGTGTAGAAGGCAAGGTCTAGTCAGCTTCAACAATATGCCGCCACAATAAAATAGGAGAGAGCGAATTTATTTACAGAAAGGCTGACAGGTCATACAGTAGGTCCACCGTTGTGCTGCAGTTGGCCATCACTTCGCTGATAAAACTTACGTTGACGTAAAGTTTTAGACAAGTATCATCGGTGAAGCATTGGGATGTACAGCTAGCCAGCTCAGATCTAGAAGGAAAAAAGTCCTTTAAAGCAGGTCAAGCGGTCAGTTGATGCCATGGGGCTTGGGACAAAAGAGGGCTCGATCATATAATTCCAAGAATTTTCTAGTTTCTCTAAATAAAGTTTCTTGTTTTCTCTCTCTCTCTCTCGTTGTTCATGAAAGTACATGTATACAAAGCTAACGAATGAAGAACGCAAGCAAGTAGCTGAGAGCATTTCAATCGGTTATGCGAACTCAAGGTACGGCTTACTTTCTACAGAGAAATGCAACCGAGCATGCTCCTGAGACTACTACGAAAACTCACGGTGGACGTCTCTGTCATCACGGAGTACACTGCCGTCGCCCTCAGGGTGAGTATGTGCATGGCAATTATTCAATATCTTCGCAAGAGATAACATACATCGATATTTTTAGCATTAAATTGTCTTGGGTAGTTAGACATGCATGCGCAGGGTTGAACTTCGTATAATGGTTATGTGCTTCAGTTTTGGATAACAGCGATGCCAGGAAAGATATACCCCCTAGGCTACCTCAGTTCTAATGAAGGAATGGCTGCGGCAACGAGGGCGCGGCCTTCGCAGCTTATGCGTACCAGCTGTGTAGGTTGCACCTGGAGGGGAAAAAACTTTGGACGATGACACCCAGTATATTGTCACATTATGTGAATTACTGCGAATCGATGATTTGATCAGATATATTACAGATATAGACCACTTTCAATCTTCTATATAATTTGAACAATTGCCATTCCTAACAAAAGACAATTCGGCTTATTATCGGGAATTAACTACTGCAGATATTGTGATAATATTTGCGTTTGTAGGTTTGAGTATTGTACGATTGCTTTGCCGGATTATTGAGCGATAACGTGTCTTTACAAATGGTAAGGAAAGCCTCAGAAAACATTAGTGATCATACGCAAATTTCGCGAAGAGCTTCGAATATAGTGCTTTGCATTTGGCTACACGGAACCTTTCGCTATTGCTCTGCAGTAAAAAACATTCAAGCACTCGCGCATAGTTCAGATTAAACTTTGATCGTCATTTTCTTTTCACTAATGAAGCTGTTACTGCCATATATCCAGTATATTGGTTGAGACAATACTTCCCAGTCGAAACTCCGTTGGTATTACTTTAACTCGTATGTTCATGAAATAATGCTGACTGTACTATTGTGGTAGCGTACAACATGAAACAGTGAGGGCGATGTCAAGAAAGAATGAACCTTTTGTCACTTTCTTCCCTGCTTTTGCTATCCGCCTTTGAAAGAAGGACGAATTGCGAACTAGTTAAATATGCGGTATGCTAAGCAGAATTTGTCTTTTTATATCTGCAGCTGCTGACTCTACACTATGAGCGGTGCAAGAGCTACTACAGTGCCAGCGGTGGCCAGGGAGCTTATGGGACGGCGTCGGAGGAGGAGAGACGACTCACCATGCTACTCTTCACCAACATCTTTGACTCCCTATCTAAGATGGTCAGTTGCCGGGATCCGTAATGTGTTTTAACTTCGTAATATTTGTTAGCCAGTGAAAAAACTGGCAGACAAAATGAAATGAACTACACCAGGCGATTGAAAGGAGTGATGTATTTGTTACAGTTGTCCTGTACTTTCACTACCCTCGCAGGAATATGACCCAGAGCTCTTCAGCAAGGCACTGCCGTGCCTGACAGCCATAGCTTGTGCCCTGCCACCTGATTACTCCCTGAGTGAGGGCCACGAAGAGGACTGGTCTAAGCAGAACACAACTTCAGGTCCCTACGTGCCTGAGCCAATAAACACTTCCGGGTGCGTAGATGGCATATGGTTAGCGTAGCTTTCATGGTAGTTTTACTGAAATAATCAAATAATTTCAAACACGCTAATCTCGATCATATATAACTTATTGATGATACTCACGCTATATTGCATACACAGGATGATAAATTAACATTTGAAAAACACAATCGTACTTGAGTGATACAATAAATCAATGTAGTAGTTTGAAAATGGTAAATATTAGGCTTGCTAAAATTGTAATGAGACTGCTGTTTCTTGAAGAAAGAACCTGGATACAGTGAAAATCAGTAGCTTAACTATTTTTATAAAAAGACATGTATTAAAGTTTTGTATTCGATGGTCTCGGCGATTAGTCTTCACGTTCATGTGATTACAAGGTGTTGCTGTTCAGGTCCGTTTCTGTACGTCTTAGTTCAATTATTCATAACCATGTCATCGTAAATTTCTTACATTTTCTGTTTCTTTTAACTCCTCCTCTAGAATTCAGCTGAGTCAGGACTTGAACAACATTGTGCAGCGATTCTCAGAGCATTTTCACGATGCCTGGGCAATGCGAAAGGTAATGCATTCATTCGTTTGGTGTTTCGCTATATAACGAATCTGATACGCGTTGGAAATTCAATAAGGTGATTAGACCAAGAAGTATTTGTTATTTTGCATTTTTAATGTGGCTGTCATGTAATCATGTATGCTTTGTAAACTCCGCTATTTAGAACAGGGATGAGTTTATGCACTTTGCCTTTCGTTTGTAATATCTGCCAGATTTATGCTATAAAAAGTGTGCACAAGGAGTTCTGTATGAAAATAATAATTTTATTATTTCTTGCACATTTACCGCCATTTGGTGACCGTTTAGTTACCTATCTCTGCTTCATATACTGTCATTTCATTGTTTAATTCAAATTATTTGACAATGCTGTGAATATTCTACAAGAGCATGGGCCTCTGTGTGAGGCGTTTGTATTGCTTTAGCCTTGTCTCTCTCTTTACAATGCTCATGTACGGGCCAGGTGTCTAATGATCGCTCGAGCTTCATGATCCTCTTACTTATGTTCTTTCTCTTGAACCAATTCGGGGCATGATTAACTTAGGATTGTTAAAAGTGAGGGTCTTGCAAAGTATGAGCATGCCCCATACATTGCAAATGTCCAGATGGGAGTGGCTTTGCTTTTACATTGATTAACATTTGCTACGAGTTTTTGACGATTGGCTTCATGCATGCTTGATCATGCGTATATGCTTTCTGTGGTCCCGCTATAAAAGTATCATGTCGTTCGTTTCAAAAGACACCATTTATTGTTATTTTAAATGAACATTATTTTGTTTTCAGCTGGAGCGAGGTTGGCAATATGGAGAACGCTGGAATGATGAGACAAAGACGCATCCGAGGCTGAAACCTTACAATTTTGCTCACCGACTATGTAAGGAGCATGCCAATTGTCTTGCTCGGGAATTTTTCACTAAGTTCCTTCCTCATTGAGCTATTGATGTATGATATGCTGGGTGAATAGTGAATAATAAAGAGCAGCTAGCTATGAGAAGGATAATCAGCAAGATACTTAATCCCAATAAGAATCTGATGAACAGAGGCACAACGAAGAGTGGAGTTAATGTAACGAACGTGTTTTATTTTGGGGTCCACCAAGAATTGACGCACATCATATCCGTGACGGAACTGATGTCAATAAAAAGGTGTGATAGCAGCTGAGAGGGAAATTGTAAAAAAAGAAGTTTGAGTTACACGACCGAAGAATGAAACCAGCGAATTCAACGGCTTGCAAATTTCACTTTCGTATTATAAACGATCAACATGGGTTTTCTTTGCCATGACCACGTGCCACATGCGAAGTCCTCAAGTGGAAAGTTTGCAATAGCGACAGTCCTTCATTAATGAGTTTTAATCAGTTGAAGCGTGTATTTTGTGAACTGCTTGGCTCCACATGGTAAAAACCGAAGGTTAGAAGTAATCTATGACTAATTATTTCAATTTTTCATGATGCACATTAAGGGCTATGTGGCAAATCGATACAGTGAAGGCATGTATTAAATCTATGTTTGTGTTTTTCTGGCCTGTACAGGAAAAGGAGCGCTATCGTGACCCCATTCGGGAGCTCCTCAAGGCGCTTCTGGCATTCGGTTGGAAACTAGAGCTGAGTGATTCATCACAGCGCTCAAACGCTCCCATTGCAGCTGTGAGTATGATAATTTTTCTATTTATTGTTTGTTCAACTAGTCAGTAGCTTTATTAGTTGCGCAGTGCGATAAAAACGAAGTTCTTTCTACCTTTAAGTATCACAATTACCTTCAGGAAGCTGCATATAATATTTTTTGATGATGTTAGCTAGAATGTCCTGATTTAAACACAGAAATATTGGAGCTGCCAGTGTGGATTCTCAGCTTTGTTGCATATTTCTATGTGATTTTGAGAATAGACATACTGTGTTATGTCTTATATGAACAATAAGGCATTAAAGAGTTGACAGAAACGCTATGTCAAGAGCTGGAACATGGCAGCAAATAAATAGAAAGATGCCAGGGTTTTAATAATATGAATTCGAGTGTGCAAACACCAAAGTCGATTTTTTGCCAGCTGTAAATAACAAAAACAAGTAAGCAAAATATAAAAATTTGGTTATGGAATATCCAGATTTAGGCAAAAATATTCTAAGGTAAGGCTAAACATGATTAATCTTTCCTCTGTAGCTTCAAATTGCAGTTAGCATTGGTCTAATCTGAAATGAATAAGCAAAGCGTTTCGCTCCGATAAGTCAGTATGTGTCAGTGTCAGTGTTTCATGCTACAGCGCTCTTCGGGAATACCAACGCGGCTGTTAGCGAGGTTGAATTGTAGAATCAGTACTGTAAGCTCAACAACGTGCATTATATCCACAGGAAATATTCCACACGAACGCATTCGCGACACATATGTGTATTCCAGCCCGATTATGGCGCAAGCAAAATCTTAATTTTTCGCATACATCATTCATTTTTTGTTAAAGTAGAATTTCACAGATACGGTCCTAATCTGTGTCATGGCACTTGCACTTATTCAGTTTGATTTTTCTGCCTTTTTTTCCTTTATGCAGCAAGCCCAGTCACCCATGGCATACATGCCAACACCCGTGGACATGTCGACGCTGACCCTCAACAAAGATATGATGGTGAGCAGATGACACAGCTATTCCCGGCCTTTCCCTTATATTGATCGATGCTTTTTCTTTGTCACGCGCAAAAATGACGGGAGAAATATGCCAAATACATTTGCCTAAGTTTAAGTTAAACAAGAACACCATAAATCACATCGTAGAAAATCATGATTTAAATGTAACCTCAATCAAGTGTGCGTACAAGGTTGTAATAATGCCTATTCGGCTTACGGTCATCCTTTAGAAGTGATGAGAATGTCCTGTAAGAAAAACGCCAAGTTATTATTTGGCAAAAGGGTTCTTTTAGGACACTACTGCACACATTTGCGTGTAAAGCCTTTAAATGCAACCACTTTTCCAACGTCGAAAGCACCACCCAGAGACTTTTCACGTTGTAGGACTGAAGTCGCATTTCACGCGTCAGTGGAACTGCTGTCGGCCTTGTTAATAGTTGTTTTTGTTTTTGTTCTTGGGGGAGAGGGGGGGGGGGTTCTTCAGCATGTCCTCTGTGCTCGTTCGCTCTTCTATTTTTGACTACGTATATACACATGCACAAGCGTCAGGGCGACACCTTTTCTTTTCAGCGTGTAAATAATGCTACCAACTCACGAAGTGCGGCGAGAGCGGGGCGGCATTCAGGAAAAGCAAACGAATAGGGCATTTTGGGACAGTGCGCTCTCTCGCTGTAAAGCTCTTGGTGGCCATATTGCTAGTCTTGTGTCAGCCTCTCTACCATTGCAGTATTTCTTATCCTGAGCACCTTCTCTTGCACGTGACATTATATTTACGTACCTTTTAGAGTATACAAGATAACGTTACTGGGTACTAATACTGCTATCTAAAGGTTTTCTTCCCTCGCGTGTTATGTCAGCATAACCTATTTGTGAATAAGGTACGAACCACCCGACACGCTTTATTTATAATGTTAACGGACACATGTGTGGTAACTTGTCAACTAAGTCAAAAAGTAGTGACAAGTGGCATATAGTAAGCACAGCACTGGCACTGCCACACAGCTTTAAGCATGGTATGAGATGGTATTTAAATAGATATCTTCGCAATACGTTTCTTCACATCCATCCCTATCTTTGCTTGCAACATTGACCTTTCCTGCACAGCAATTCAAATTTCGTGAAGCATCTATTGCACCACAATTTCTCCACGTATGTCATTTTCAATGAATCTCGGTAGCTTTTCTTTGCGGCTTTGTTTGGAAGTTAGAGGAAAACACATTTACATAACTATCACAGAACTTATTATTAAAATTGCATCATCATTTTGAACGGCTGGCAAAGTGTTGTCGTACCGTTAGTGCAGAGCTAGCCATAATTTGGAAGGCAATGAGCGAATTATTCGTGGCAGAAGACTGCATTAATAATAACAAGTAACAGGTCCTCAGCAGGTAACATTTCCTCCGCAGTAACATGTCCTCCGCAGGTATAGTGTAATATGCGGAGTCAGATAGCTGTTAACAGCTGATTACTATTTTCTTTCAGACAATGTCTGAACGCCTGGCTGAGAACACACACGACATCTGGGCCAAGAAAATGAAGGAAGAGCTGGACACTGTCGGTATGTAGTTTCCAAAATGGTTCTTTTGCATGATTTTTAGTATCTTTCAGTGTGAATGTTCAACCATTTATAAAGGTTGTTAATATTTAACCTTAATGCACAATCTGAACAAACTGGTGTTAAAGATATTTTAGCCAAAATGAAGAAGAAGAAATTGACAGGGGCAGAGTGTGCAGCACGAAGGCAAGGTCATTAAGTGCAACAGACTGAATTCCTAGAAAGAGCGTGCGCGTGAGGAGGAGGGGCAGAAAGTTAGGTAGGTACTTGATATTGAGAATTTTGTGCAGATAATGTGGCCCCAGCGAAGACCGGGACCGGGTTGATCGGTGAAGCATGGTAGAGGCCTTTGTCCTGCAGTGGGCATAATCAGGCTGATGGTCGAGAGTTGTGTTGTTGCAAGTTTAAGCTGCGAACTCACATATTGTGGTTAATGTGCGTTCAGGTGGTGGCATACATGCTCAGCTGGTGCCGTACGACCTGCTCACCGACCGTGAGAAGCACAAGAACCGAGACCGTGCCCAAGAGTTCCTCAAGTTTCTGCAATACGAGGGCTACCGTGTTTCCAGGCAAGTCCTGAACGAAGGGAATTGCGAAACCAAGAAACCATCGCGCCTTCTAAATTTATTAGAGATAGCTTTATATATTCCATTGGTGTACACTTCGTTTACAAGATATCAGGCTATAAGGAGATTCCAGCGTGCTTAGCCAGACTGGTTGCGCTATCTTGTGGCACAAAGCTGAAAGGAGCAAAAAATATTGTACTTAACACTTTGTGTGTAGTGTGGACATCGACGCGACTACTTTGTGTATAGTTTGGACATCAACACGACCATTAATATAGAATCTTTTTTTATTGCACTTCAGTGTCCTCACTCATGTAGCATGAGAAGCTTACAAGAAGCTCCATAAATACTGAAACATTGCCACCAGCGCATACCTCTCCGGACACCTTCTACTGCGCAAAGAACAATACACTTGCAGAATAATGTTCGATTAACACTTCCAGAGTGTAAATGGAAATGCACCTCAGGCACTTTGGTTAGACAAAGTTCCTTGGATTATCCATTTGTATGCACTTACTGGCAGTTACTTGGTTTGCACTGAAAGTAATAACAGTGCTCTAAAGATTCACTGTAAGGTTCAGAAGAATGTGACACGATCGGAAGAAACTATAGAAGACAGTGCTTTTTCAAACCTCGTTTCGTTTTTTTCAGCACCTCGTGTTCATTGTTTCATGCATACAATGATGATTTCACTGGTTGTGCGAATAGCCTCCAGTTTTCGTTGAGCTTCGTCAAATTTCAGGGGAACTTTGTCCGTGCTGCGGTTTGTACTTCCTGCATGACGTCATTGCCGCTATCTAGCCGCCAGTGTCGTCATGTTTGTGTTCGTTTCCTCCGTCGAGCATAATTTTGGCGGTAATTGCATCACATCGGGCAAGCTTACATGCCTCTTCATGCAGAATATCGCTGTTTCTTGTGCAGCAAGTCCATACGTCGCCGTGAACGGGGTGGTGCCCCGAGCGAGGAACCTCAAGCCCCTGGTCAGGGCCAGGCTCCAGGGCAGGAACGTCGTTTTGCCAGCTCCCTGTTAGAGAAACTGCTGCAGTACCTGGATATGGCTGCAATAAATCTCAAGGTTCTTAAGCCCAGTGTACCGTTCAGCCGCCGGACAAGCTTCAAGACCTCCAGTCGGGACGTCAAGTTCTTCAGCAAGGTGGGCACATTTATAGAGACCGGGTTACTTGATATATAAATAAGTATTTCTATTGCCTCCACTTTTCGTTTTAATGTAATAGAGCTATTATGAAGCTGTGAAATGGTAGCAGGACAGCAGGAGTTATAATAATCGTACTTGGGGATTCCTATGAAAGCAGAACCGCTTGACCACTACGGAGTTAACTGGATTGGACTGCCGTGTATTGCTGATTGCATACTTTTCCGAACGCAAATATGTTGAAACATCCTCCCCATGAAGTCCAAATACTTCCTGTGCATAAATGACATGTGAAGCTTTTCATTTCTTTCGCTACTGTTTCTGGCTTGATAGGCTTAACTTAAATGGTACCTGCATCAGAAGAAGCATATTTAGGCAAGTGCTGAATCTATGCTTGTTTGGGTGCCCCTGCTCAATTACTTTCAATGCCATTTACCGCAGTAGTTTTTGGGACATTCGCTCTTTATTTATGTCTAGGCAGTCAGATGTGAGGCTATAAATAAAAATAAGGTTATGCGCCTTCACTTGGCAGAGTGGGCAAGCTGCCTAAATTTTGATGGTATTGCCTATTAACGCAAGGCAAGTAAAAAGAAAGCGACACAGCATGCGCGTGGTGTTTGTATCCAGGCTCATCGAGCCCTGCTAATATCTATCAGCAAAACAAATTTGGCCTCTTGTGGATAGACATTGTTCTGCGGTCCTAATTATTTCTGTCCGAGTTTCTGTTTATTATCTTCTATCAACTTCCTCTCCCATGTAACACAAAAGAAGCTATTTGCCGTCTAAAAGACGTCTTGAACGGCTACCAAAAAGGGCTAACAGACGTCTTGGTCAAGACATTCCCGTAGCCGTAGACGTCTTTTCGACGTCTGATAGCTGTGCTAATGTCCCGCTAGTTGACGTCTTTCAAAGACGTTTTGACAAGACCAAGTTAAGGCGTTTTCTAGACGTTTTTGTTTTTTCGGCGTTTTCGAAATTTTGGACTTTCGAAATATAAAATAAAACTATTATACCTGTCTTTGCAGCATGTTTGGTCGGCCGCCTGACGGCTACCATAGGAAGATAGAGATTGAAGGGACCGAAAGAGCTCCCGCGAGAGCACTTTCCTGTTTTTTCTCCCACTTCCTATGTCAGTCGTCGAGCAAGTGACCAAACAATCAAGCAAGATCACTAACATACGTACATACCTGTTCACCCACGCATGTCCTCACTGTTGCATATATAAATTTTCGACGCTGAGTTTACTCGCGTTTATTGCAGACCGAATCAAGTTGTTGCGGTCACTCATACATGCCGCGTGAATTATTGGCTACTTCAGCACACCATACATATCCAATTTTCATATAAAAGACATCGGTTTATAATAAATTTGAACACGTACGCAGGGGATCAACACGTATACTATACTACATAAATGACGTTTAGCGGATGGCGCGCAAATAAATAATCGTGCTTCCCAGCAACAATAATCCCATGATGTTGTCAAATCGGCTTTATTAATGAATAAAGAACAACCAAATGTGGCACAAAACACGTCGGAAGGTGACCGCACAAGGTGAAGCTGAGTGGCACGGCAGCAACGTAAATAAAATTCTGCATGAATGCACTCCAAGTCTCGTCAAAGAAACTGCACTGGCTTCCGCATTAGCTGGCGTGGTCTCAGGCCCAATATCTTGCACAAACAGCAGTGAAGAAAAGCTGCATATAGAGAAAGCAAGTAAGCTACGCAGGATTTACAACAAATAACAGATCATCAAGTCACTCTAAAGAAACATTTCCAATTACAGATATGATAAAATGCTGTCATATATTAGGAAACGACAATCAATCATAACCGCACCTACAGGCGAGGCGCCTACGGTAGAAGCTTTGCACTTTGTCAGCGACAGGCCGGCGTAGTTGTAAGCATGCTTGCTTAAACTATGTCGGCCTGTCACTAGCGTGCGTGCGTGGAGCCACGAGCTGTAACGCGCAAATGCAAAACATAATTACTCAAAATAGGGCGAGTCGCACCGGCGCGTATAGTTTCGCGTTCGACCACGCGGTTCAACCTAGCAAGGAACTGTTCCCATTTTAATCACAATTCTAAAACCTTTCAGTAAAAACGACGAAAAGTCAGGTGCACTTACCGAAAAAAGCACTCTATCCGAACGTGTACACGTTCTTAGCTGTTTGTCCGGCTGCAACGAAGATGGTGAGCAGAACAATCGCTTCTTGAAACGAACGTACCGACGAACGTACCGTCGCAAACACACAGTAAAGCTTGTTTCACCAAACACTGATGGAAAATATGCGACAGACAGTGTGATCACCGTTACTTGATGCCAAACAGCCCGTAATCCGTTCATCCGTTCACAAACAAAAGCTGACAACGCTACGCAAAACGCAAATGAGCGCCGGCCGTCGCCTAGCTCTGCTGCCGATAGAGCCGCTGCGAACTGGCGCCTAGCGGCTGGCGCGAACTAGTGGAGGAAGAGGGGAAAGGGGGAAGAAGGAACAAGTGGAACAAGTATTCTGAAACAAGCCTCACCCTTCACTTGACCGAGCTGAGTACAGCGTCACCATTCAACAGAAAAGACACAACGGTTTTCACAAAATGATCCCGCTTATTGCTCAATATTTAGTGAACATTCCTGCCAATAGGTGTATCTGCCATCGACATTGAGTCAAGGTGGAGCGCCGAGTGAAAACATAGTGAAAAGATGTTCTCGAATGCAGGGGTAAACCCAGTAAACCACTGATCTCCACTAGGAGCATGCGCTGGCATGCGCGCTTCTACAACACCCGCTTCGAGCCTCCGACTGCGTAGCATCAGTAGCATGCTTGCCTGGCATGCCTGCGTTTGCTTCTGTTGTCGTTCGCTGTTGCGCGAGCGTTGCGCGGCCTTAGCCGCCTTGGCTTGAAAAGAATATACTTACCAAACTGTGATAGAAACCCGCGTTGCGGAGCGAAACCAATTATTTTGAGGGCTTTGTTTTCTGCGTCTCTTCTTTCACTAAAGCGACAGTCACCGCTCTTTAGACATGCCGTTTTGGCGTCTTTGCGCTCGTGGACAAAACATTTGAAGAATCATTTAAATAGTCGTTGCACGCGCACTTTCCCCCCACAATGTCTAAAAAATGTCTCAAAGTAGACGTTGTGGACTTCTTTGGCAGAATACACTCTGGGTATGTCGTAGCTGTTGAAAACGGTAATAAACAGTACGCAGGCATATTTGAGAGGCGAGTGCTTTATTTTGCAAAAATGTCTATTCTTGATCTTCTCGTATACCAAGACGTCTATAGCCGTCTGTAGCCGTTTCGAGACGTCTTTTAGAGGTTTTGTGTTACATGGGCTGTCACTCATATTTTCCTTTCCAGTATTTGTTCCCTCATCCCGAAAGGGTAAACACCCGCCACGGTGGTCTAGTGGCTATGGCGCTCGACTGCTGACCCGCAGGCCGCGGGATCGAATCCCGTACGCGGCGGCCGCATTTTCGGTGGAGGCCAAAATGCTAGAGGCCCGTGTACTTAGATATAGGTGCACGTTTAAGAACACCAGATGGTCAAACTTTTCGGAGCCCTCCACTACGGCGTCACTCATAATCAAATCGTTGTTTTGGGGCGTTAAACCTTAGCAATTATTATTAAAAAGGGTAAAGAGGTGTTGTGCCTCTCTAGGTAGTAGTTTTTCGCCTGCTGCCTCCGAATTTCTCCTGTGTCCTCGTGCGTTTATGGGCACATATCTAATAGCAGTATGTGTCATCAGTTTTTATGAGCAATTCTTTCTTAATTTTCCTTTTTCGCATGCAGGTGGTGTTGCCGCTGATGGAGAAGGTATTTGTGGCACACCGCGCATTTTTCCTGATGTCGCCCACTGCCACATCCACAGTAGGCACGGCCACCATACGCGAGAAGGAGATGGTCGCAAGGTAATTTCATATTCAGAGCATTAGTCAGTGTATAATGCTCATGGAGCTCTTCTTTGATCGCACTGTGACTCATACTAATGCGAACTCTATAGTACTATCAGCGTCAAATGAAACGCGAACAGCGGCAATCATTCGAAATTGGTATAGGGTGCGCCGTCCAGTCATCAGCATGGATAGGTGTGCATATGCACAGGGTGCGCAGTGCTGCCAAACCGAATGTGTGCCCTGTCCATGGTGATGACTGGGCAGTGCGCACTATACTATTTAGATGTGAAGCATCTTATAGCGGAGTTCAATCCGGTGGTGGTGGTGGTGTGCGGCGTGACCACCCTTACTTACTGCGCATGCGCAAACCTTCTCCACTTCCCTTCTCCACTCCCTCTCTCACCTTTCCCTCACCACATCACCTCTTCCCTTCCTTCCCCTCTCATTTCCCTGGCCCATCCCCTCTCCACTCCTCCTCTCCCCTCCCATCTCTCCTCCTCCCATCTCTCTGCCCTCCCCCTCCCCCTCTCTAATCCCCCTCTCCCTCTCCATTCCCCCTCTCCACTTCCCCTCTCCCCTTTCCCCCTCACCACTCCACCTCTGAAACGCGGGCTCTACATGCCGAAACACTGCTTCGCATCACCTCATGGCCCCCTTTAGCGGGAGATGGTGTGATTTTTTAATGTTTGCCGCTTTTCGCGTTTCATTTGATGCCGATAGTATAGCAGCCTATGGAGCTTTGGAACGGGTGGAACGGTACCAAGCTTGGTATGATTAACCTTGAAATTTGGAGCGTGTAATAATTGTGAGAACGGTAACTCCTCGCGTTTTCGTGCGTTTGTCCCTCCTATGTACAGATGGGTCCACTGTTAAAGGGAAAACTTGCGTTTCTGGTATGTCTGGATATCGCTGTACTACAAAAGCATAATGGCTTAGATTTGCAAAACACTACTGGTGGTTGACAGTTCGGAACCCTTATGATAGACTAGTAACCTGCACGAACAATCTTTCCGCATTCACTAGCCGTTAGGGGGTCAACAAAATGAAAGTTGCTCATTCGAGTGTTCCCTTTAACAGTGGACCGTACTGTACATGTATGCTCATATGTTTATCACACCTCTGTTCTCATTCATCAGTAATTAATGCATCACGCAAGAAATTGTAATGTCCAAAATCGTTAGCATCTTTGTGTGGCTGACACAAAGCTTCCTCAACACATCATAAACAGCATGGATGGCCATAGCAGCGAATGAGAAATTGAAATGAAGACAGTAAGTCTCAATCACCATGTTTTGTCTTTCTCACGCATTTAAACTGAAGGTCGATATATGCAATGTATATTAGAAATGGGTGTCTTAAGTAATATCCGCATCAAATTGGAGCAGCTAAGTTTAAGCGTACTTGATGAAGTACGCCTAAATTACACGAACCAACTAAGCCCTTTTGTCGCAGTACTTGATGAAATTAATGTGAGTATTTGAACTACGCCAAACAACCAAAGGTTGCGTAGGTGAGTGCTCGTTTTACTCTATGTACGTGTTACGTGTTTCGTTTTGAGTTCAGATAGAGGCGCTGTGTCAATTCACAGTTATGCGTTGATTTAACTCACTGCCTTACTTGTTTTCGTGCAGCCTGTTCTGCAAGCTGGGCGGTCTGCTCAGAGCGAAGTTCAGCATCTTTGGCAATGAGTGCAAGTTAGCTGTATCCTGTCTTCAGGTGCTCATTCGTGCCACGGATGCAAAGTAAGTGACGTAGCAGAAGCTTGCTACTCAAGTTTATGCATATAATGTTTTCTTGCCGGCGATGTCATCATGATGCCCTTGAACGGAGGTCAATGAACTGAGGTCATTGATACCTACCCTGGGTCTGCTGTGCGGGCTACAGAATTAATAGCGACCGGCCTGCTATTAATTTAAGTTTTCTTAGTGCATTGATCATACATGACGGCCAGCTCAGCTCATCGCAGTCAATTCAATTTCCGGAGTCATACATTTTTTGAAAAATAATGGCCTCGAAGACCGTCTACGTGTGAGAGAAATTAGTAATAAACCATGTTCATTGGGCAATTTAACTTTGAAGTTTAGTTGAGAAAACTCCGGCAGAATCGCCACTTGAGAGAACTTCCGGCATATGTTTCGACAGTTGTACGGAGGTGACGTCACGGTGTACCGCACACGTGTACAATACAAAAGTGCATGAGGCATGGTTAAATGAATTATGGCATGAAATAGCTGAATGACGCTTATACACAAAATGCCGCTTCTGTATAACACAGCTTCGATTATGTAGCACTAGAAAGCAATGAAGCTAAGTGAAAGCTTTAGGCAACTGCTTCAGTGCAGATTCGGAGGCAGACTAAGCTGCTCATTATGACACCAGTGTTTCTCGTAATGTTTGAGAGCATTCTATGCTATACGTGTGTGTCATTCAGTACGCGCATATAATGTCTGCCATTTGCGCAGGGCAATAGTAAAGAACTGCCCGGACTTTGTGAAGACTTCGATGCTGACTTACTTCAACAGCGCGGCTGACGATCTGGCCCAGACGCTAATAAACCTAGAGCAAGGACGCTACAGCCACCTGCGCGGTACGACAATGAAGACATCATCGTCGCTCAACTACGTACAACTCGTTCTGCTGCCCGTGCTGACAGCGTTGTTTGACCACCTGGCTGCCAACGAGTTCGGCAGTGACCTGTTGCGTGAGTCCGCAAGATGCTGTTATGTGTAAACACGAAGGAAAGTTGGGCGAGTTGGTTCGGATTAATACTAGAGAGGAGCGAAAAGACCACCACAAACATGACTACCAGTGCTGCCTCCGTCTTTCTTTTGTGGTAGTATTTTTGCGCCTCTCTAAGTATGAAGTAAGTATGCTCCTTGTGTTCACGGGGTTCAGCGTCCCAAAGTGACTGATGCTATGAGAGAAGCCGTAGTGGTAGGGCTTAAGATTTTTTACGACCACATGGGCTTATTTAACGTGGGCTGACTATCGCACAGTGCTAGGACCTAAGCATTTCACCTCAGTCGTAATGTGACCGCCGGGGCCGGGATGGAGCCCGCGGCTTTCGGGTCAGCAGCCGAACACCATAATCACTGAGCCACTGCCGCGGTAAGATGTTCTTGCTTGTAAGCAATAACATCGTTTTTGAAGGTAGTCGGTTCGTTAGGGGAAGTGGTAGCTATTGTGATTTTTCTGTGGCTCTTATGTTATTCTTACTGTACGTCTGCAACTTCGTTCACATTTATTCCGCCAATATTTTGATGGAGGCTGATCACAGCAAGGTGTAATTATCAAGCCAGTCTTAAGACGTCTCGTGCTTTCAGTGCATCTAGTTCCCTTCACTACAGGATCAGACACAAAATGTTATAGATGAAGTGTCGTTGAAGTTTTATTATGATGGAGCGTATTTGTGCGTACTCTCCCTAAACTTTTCAACGAACGGCAGTGGTTGACCAGTAGCGTCCTGGTTTAGCGTACTTACTCGCCTAGCCACACTATAGTGTACTAGAATATATTCTAGTACACTATAGCCGCACCACTACTTAAGGCTTCGTTATGTTGGATGTTGTTGGCTACATATTGACAACGTAGGCTAGTGTTGCCGATTGTCGGCTTACTATGTAGCAATGATATTCAGAGTTACCATGCACTGTGAAGCGTGCCTTCATACAATCCCAAATGAATGAGTTTACGAATTTTAAGTGTAATTTCTATCATTCAGCTACGTAAGCGCGCTTCATCATTGAAGTGGGTAAATTCGTTGCGCATTTTCTACCACCATCAGAGTGAGATGTCAGTGCGTAACTGCATTTAAATGAAAAACTGCGTGTGTCGTAATATGCGTCAGCAGAACGCGTGCTCTCACATATATGTGTCACGTATACACTACACATGCTGTCACATATAGTCGTATACGACAACCTATGTTGGTTGTGCCTAATTTTTTTTTATTCTAGTGAGTGACATCCAAGTGGCCTGCTACAAGATTCTGAACAGTCTGTACACATTGGGCACCAACTTGGAACTTCATGGTGGCAGGTGGGTGTGTCAGTTTGCGTTTTATCTGTCTCTCTGTCTGTCTGATATTGCTAAAATAACGCCAAAGGAACTAAGCTTACGCAGCATACTTCCAGTCTACTACTTTGTGAAGGAACATAAAATAAGCCCTTCTGTACCTCGTGATGTGCCCGCAGAATTACACTGCTTATTGGCGATATCTTCAAAATTTTACGTATGAAATAGTGACTGTACTTTCCTCAAAACAGCATAATTGAATGTTTTTGCATTGAAACGCTGCATATACCGCTTCTGGATGTTATTCTTGAATTGTAACATTGAGTTTAAATTGAGCTCTTATGCATGACCTGAATGTCGCATGCTAAAAAAAAGAATAAGCGTAGCTCTGAAAGACTCGAAGGGAAATAGTTTTGATTTTTATATCTGCTAACCGCCGCAGCTTGCATAGTCTGCTTATGCAATGAATGAAGGCTGTTTGCAATGAACTCATACAATTACCGGCTGAGAAGCTTTTGTCAATATTGCTTCAGCAGTGCCTTTCATAGAACCTATTTCTCGTGAAGTTATTTTTGCATTTAAGTATCTTCAGCTGTGTCATTATTATTTTTTATGTTTTATAGGTCTTTCGTCAAGGCTGAGTTGGAACGGTGAGTTGTTCTTTTTCGCGTTTGCACATATACATGCAACTTCACGCACCTTTCACCTGATTAGCATTTTTTCGGGAGTTGAGGAAGGGATGGGAAAGGCAGACAGCATTTTAGTCAGCGTTATACAAACCCAAAACACATGCGCAATAATTATTTGTGTGCCATTGGCGAGCTTAGATCATCGGCATGCTGCTCAAAAACGTCGATGAAGGTTAGGCTTTCAGTTTTCTTGCAAGTTTGCATTTTTATTCAGTGATACTGGTGACCGCTTTTAAGCTTCCCTTTTCAAGTAAAGAGGAGGGTTCTTGAATAAAGCGGTGGTTGAAATAGTTTCTGGTTTCTTTTCCATAGTGAACTCGGGAAAAAAAAATCGGCCGCTTTCGGTTCTGCTGTTTTTCATAATGAACTTTTTACACCACCGGGGAGCACTGCGTGGTGGTCTGGGGACACAAACTCGCTCTTCGTATATCACGCAGGCTTTCCCATTTTCTTCTACACGACAACGTGTCTACAGCGCTCGGTGGTGGTGCTGGGACCAATGATGGCAATGCGCGCTAAATACCGCAGAGATAACGCTGAGCGTTATAACGTAACAGTGTTAACGATCAAAATTCTTGAATGAAATAATTATTAAAACTTGCTGAGGGGTATGCGCCCTCCATGCGATATAACTACGCACTGCGATTGCACCTGAAAGTTATCAGTTGTGGCCCTCTGAATATTTTGTTATATTGGTCAGAAGTCATTCACCTAGAGCTACATAATACCGGTGTCACATGGTGCACTGTTAATGGCTATCAATCCCGATTAGGATTACGTTTCCGAATAGTGATTGCCTCCCTTCAGCAGCTTGCGTAATGCAGCCAATTGCAATCAAGAAATTCAGTCCGGATCAGGCCCAATCCTGATGAAGAGTGACCGTGTGGGAATGGTCACCTTTTTAAGCAGCAGATCACGTCAGTTTCTTTGAAAACATCCAAGAAGTGAACTAGTGAGCCTGCTTTATGTTAGCTTGCAAAGAAACTCTTTGGCATTGACATGTGTCTCACCAAGGAATAAATATCTCGACTGTTCATCACTTTTCTAGATTGCTTGGAAAGAATGTTTCAAGTCAAGTTAAGTCAAGTTTATTAAATAGTTCAGTTGAGTTACATGGTTAGCGTATTACAGCAGGGGGTCCCAATGTTTCAGAGAAACTGACAGGGGGACCTCCTATGGCTACATGGATGGGATATATTACAAAAAATACAGCAATAGCATACGGACATGTGAGGAATAATGAATAAGCTTGATTTACAATAAAAATACGATCAATACATAACATAATGGTAATACTCACTATTGAAAAATAGCATGAAAATACTCAAAAGCAAGTGGTGAAACAGGAAAGACAGAAAACAATATTAATGAACAACTCTACGTGAGAGATGCAACACGTTTCATTATCAGAGTTATCAGTTATGCAAAGGCAAATTGAAGTAGTAAAATAGCAGTCAAATGTTGAGAGCTATTAACAGTTAATTACACAATTCGGATGAGTTGATTAATTCTTGAACGAAAGATTTTTTGCTGCGCGAGGTGAAAATATTAATGTTATGCGATGATTTCAATTCGAAAGGCAATGAATTCCAAATGGCTATGCTAGTAAATAAGGTTGAGAACTTGCCGTAATTTGTCCTTACGGCCGGCAAAAGAAGATTCTTGCACTGGGAAAACCGGGTGATGTTGCTATTAGTTAAGTGACGATGATCAATACATGCGATAAAAATGTCATGCGTGATGAGTCTAAAGGCGACTATGGACATTCTATGGCAAAATAATTGTCTCAATGGGAGTATGTTAAGCTGAGGAAACAACGAGCTACAGGAGAAGTAAAATGGGCTGAAAGTCATTAGTCTAACTGCTTGATTCTAAAGTCCTTGCAAACGTTCGATGTGCATGAAATATGTGTTGGCCCAAGATGATACGCAATACGAAATATGGCTATGAATATAAGCAAAATACAAAGTACGTATGATGTGAGGCGGAAAATAAGTTCGTGTCTTGATGATAACGTGAATACCAAATGCAATCTTTTTAACGAGTGATGCGGCATGTTTATGAAATTTTAGTTTGCTATCTAAGATGACGCCAAGAAACCGCGCTTCACTGGAAATGTTTATGACGGTATTACCAATGTGAAGGGAAGGTTGTATGTCAAGTGAAATGCGCGGGGAATGGAACAACATAAACACGGCTTTAGTAGCATTGATCTGAAGATAATTGGCCTGGCACCATAAAGTTATGTAAATCTGTGTTGAGGTCAGACTGGAGTGTAGAAACTGATTTAGATGATTGAAAGATGGTTGTGTCGTCAGCGTAAAGTATGCACTTGGTCCTTGTAAGAATGGTAGGTAGGTCATTAATAAACATCAAAAATAAAAGTGGGCCTAAAATTGATCCCTGTGGAACACCAACGTTAATTAACTTGGGCGATGAAAGGTGGCCATTAACATGTACCATTTGAGACCGATTACTGAGGTAGCTCTTAATAAAACTTAGTGGCGGACCAGACATACCAAATGGTTCGAGTTTAGCAAGTAGTACGTAATGGTTTATAGTGTCAAAAGCCTTCGTCAAATCGATAAACACAGATCCCACAAGTAACCCTCTATCAATAACTTGTTTAATTTCCTCCGTTAAGGTAATTAGTGCCAGCTCAGTTGAATATCCTTGACGAAATCCGAACTGTTGTGGAGATAAAAGATTAAATTTTTTCAGATAACGCAATAATCTAATGTGGAATAACTTTTCAATTACCATACCGAAGAAAGGCAGGATACAGATTGGTCTATAATTCTGTACAAAAGTCTTATCACCCTTCTTAAAAACTTGAACTATTTTACCGGCCTTAAGGCAGCTCGGAAACACACCCGCTGAAAACAGCTTGTTAATAATTACTGCCAAAGGTGGTGATATTATGTTTGAAACTAGTTTTACTTTAAAAGGATCAATATGATCTAAACCAGCACTTGTGGTATTTAGTGATGTGATGACCTAAAGGACTTCATCTGCAGACGTCGGGTGAAGATAAAAAGAATGAGTACACCGTGGTATATCGCGTAAATGACCTGGTGATTGCTGCGTATCCGCAGATGCGCAGAAATGCTCACTGAACGTGACGGCCACTCTTACAGGGTCGGTATACATTTCGTCGCCTTGCTTTATTTTTATTGTGGGCTCTGAGCAGTTCTTCATGTTCAAAAATTTGTACTATTGTTCGTACTTTCTATTTGAAAACTAAATTGCCTTTGTTATAAATACCTTGTGTTAGTGATACAACGGCAATAATATCATAACGTTAGCCAAATCTTCTGGAAAAAACAAAAATGTAGACCTTAGGCAAGCTGGCTGAGTAGACTGGGATCTTCTGGAAAAACAAAAATGTAAACCTCAGGCAAGCTAGCTGAGTAGACTAGGATCTTTGAATTGCTGGTGCGTTGTGCGCTACGTATCGTTTTTCACGTTTTTTTTTATTTCTTTATAGCCACCGACCTGCGTATGGAAACTGTCTGGGTGCTTTTGCAGCCACCTTCCCTGTGGCTTTTCTGGAGCCTTCGCACAACAAGCACAATCCCTACTGTATCCATGGCAAGGCCCAAGAGCATTCCCTGGAAGCACAGGGTTAGTTGCTTGCTTTCCATTTCAAGGTAGCCAAAATTTAAAGTGTTTCTATTGGTGATGTACTCAGGCCGTAGGTCTTCCAGGAACTACTTAGAAACCGGTTGCAACACTACACACGTTACTGGTACACATGTTTAGCTTACCAATGCACCTAACAGATTTAAGTGTTGGTAAGCGTTCTGATAGCAAGATTTTGCGTAAAAGATGGTTACATGGAAATGATGCACAAGTGTTGCGCACGCTTCGCCAGCATCACCTCTAAACACTTGGAATCATTCAACCTATCAAAGCAGTTGTAGCAACGGTAGCACATCACACCGCATTTCTGCTGTCTGCAACGTTTTCACGTTGGAACTTTTGCGCGTGTCATATAAGAGGACGTATGCAGTTTTATGTGAACCCAAAAATATGTCTCCAAACGGTACATATGCCAGCTAGATGTGTTCGAATATAGTTATAACTACAATTTACTATGTGCGAAGAATATATGTGGAATTCTTAGTCATGGCGCACCAATTTTAAACGTTCCGCAAAGACATAGCTGATGAATTCAGATAGAAAACGTCTGTGTCAATGTTGTTTTTCAAATGAAGTATGTATTTATTCCAATCTACTTACTTTGCAATGATAGTCCTTATCGGAGTTCGAGCATTCGAATTTCACAAATTCGTGGCTGACTTCATGAGTGAGAAAGGATTAAAAGATGTCCTATTTGGGCTTACCGTGGAAGTTGCAGCAAATAAATTTCAGCTACACAAAACAAGTCAGAATGACATCTAGTGTATTGTAAAGGTTGTAATACTAGAAAACATGCAGCTAATAAACGTAAGAAATTTGTAGAGTCAATGCTTTGCACCCTTCACATTTCTGCATTGATTATAATTTTAAGTCCCTGTGATAGCACGCTCAAATATATTGCATTCGTTGGATCTTTTTAGCTGTAATGGCAACGCTGGAGTCAAGCATGCCGACGTTAGAAGACCTCGTGGGACAGGTGGAAAGTTTGTAACGGGAAATGGGAAGTACGCGGAACAGCCCTACATCATCGATGTGATGGTCCCTATGTTGTGCAGGTAAGGCTTGTTACACTGTGCCTTTGCTAGTACGCTTCACACATTCGCAAACGCCGGAAAACGTATTCTTATTTTCTCCGCTTTTATTTCTGCAGCAGCTTTTTCGGGATTATTTATTTCAATAATTAAAGTGCAAAATGTTTTCGTTATTAGAGACTTCGGACTCCACTGGTTTTGCGACACCCTTAATAAGGCTACCTTCCATAAGCTAGCCTTTCACGATAGTTGTTTTCTGATCATCCAAAGTGTATCTACAATGCAGTTTTATGTCACGCTAGCGCAAATGGAAATGCAAAAATGCTAGCAATCCTTGTTTTCAGCCAGATGTTGCTTTGTATGTGTTAAAACTTGTCGATTGCATATTGCAACCCTCTTAGAGGCATAATATAGGATTATGCCAGACGGAAATATCTACAGTCCAGCGTCCAATAAAAGTGCTAAATTAACTACATTAACGAAAGGGTTTGTGCGTTTCATTTACGTTTCACAATTTACGCTTATTTTTGCTACCTATTCCAGCTACCTCCCTTTCTGGTGGAGTCAAGGTCCTGACAATGTAAACCCCACATCAGGGTAAGCAGAGCGCAGTGGTCTCACGGAATCAGTATTGCTTGACGATTGCTCGAAGATCATAAAGTTGTTTGCAGTGATAGCAATATGGTTCACCGATTCGAAGTGGCAGGAAAGTACCGTAGTATGCGTCACTCTCGTTTGTTTTTAATATCCGTGAGAAACGATGTACAAAACAGTGTACTGTGCACAAAATTGGGACACTGAATGAATGGTGATATGAAACGCCTCGCACCCAGTTTTACCTAGTTCAGATTAGAGAATTGTTACAAATAATGTTCATGCTGTTCAGGCCATGCTTATGCTACTTACCTCAACTTCTTAACTACTATAAGTATTTACTTTACCTACGTATTACTTACGCTAAGGCATGCAACCTTTGGGGGTATATTGTAGACTTATGTGCAGTGGCCACTCCTTAACTTTTCGGGCATTTATGCGTAAAGACCTCTATAATTTCAAAATTATTATCATGTTTCTATTACGAACACATTTACAATGTCCCATAATGGTATAACTGTTGTATAGGCAGTGTGGCTTGTTTTTACAAATTCATCGCTTTAGTGTTGGGTTGAAAGCTCATAATAACATATCCTTTGCAGGAACCACGTGACCATGGTTACTAGTGACCATTTGACTAGCCTTCTTAAGAACATACTAAATCTTCTGCGTAAAACTCTCAACGTGGAGGGTTCTCCATGGATGATAACTATCGCAGGTACGTTGAATGTATTTATTACCGCAGTGTCAACGCTTTCAATTGGTGTGTTCATTGCGTAAATGTTTAGCTGCTAATGATTGCTTCAAAATATTTGCTTCGTTTCACATTTTAAAAAGCCCTAATAAAGACAAACTACATTTTGCTGTCCAGTTGTGACAACTTTTGTTGCGCAAAATAAGCAGACAGCTCGAGCCAATGACCTACAAGCAGCTATTCAAACAGATTTACTGCGCGAAACATGTGCTATAGTGAATGAATTGTGCGTGTGGGCTACTCATGGTTGTTTTTAAGTTTTTACCTTAAGAATTTTTAAAATATAAGCGTTTCCCTAAAGTACTACGAAAGTGACGAGTTCCTATGCGTACTAAGGCAATTTCCTCAATAAGTCATCTGCAAATGTCCTTGCTCGGTGTATTTTATGCAATCGCTGCCCTTTCATTTTTCTAAAGGATGATTTTATTTCTATTATTTCACGATTATGAACGCGGGGTCTTGAGGAGCGTGTTGTATTTTTTAAACTAGAAACTACCCGCTTTTTAGATGTAAGTATTTTATTTCAATGTTTTGTGATATCAAGTATGCACTTTGAAATAAGCAGGAATTTGTAGTCCGTGGAGTTTCAGAGTATCTTGAAGCGCATCTCTTGCTATATATAACTGCATGTCATTACATATCACTGGATGGCAAAAACGTTCAACAGGAAAATGAATAACTAACCACCTATACGTGTTGCATAGACTTGCGCACAACGACCTACGTGTAAACACCCCAGTGGACATGACGTGGTGTGACTGTCATCTGCATTTACATGTGTTCATACAAAATTCCATCTTATACAAATAGCCACAGCCTTGAAATGTTTGCCTTTATGCCTTCATTGCCTTACTTCATGAATTTTCACATCTGGGAAGCCTTTCCGGGGCGAAAAAGCGTATTATTCTACGATTGGCCATGTGCTGCTTCACCAAACAGACCTCAGGCCTACCTCAGAGTTTCGTGTGCAGATCAAGAAGTGGATAATGTTGTAGCATAAAATATCACAGAAAGCCCGTAAAAAGACTCTCGTAACAACGGTTACTCACATAAGAATTGTTGCTGTGTCAAAATATTTCTAGCATGTTCTCCATATATCAACCGACACTTATCGGGTAGATATTTTATTGATGGTTCGTGCATTAACATTGCGCTACGCAGGGCATGCGGGCCAGATTGTGATCAACTCGTCTGAGGAACTGCTGCGTGATCCTATTCTGCCACTGATGGAGAAAGTTCGGCAGTGCGCGGACTCGGTGTTCCACAAGGAGGAGTGCATGCGCAGTTACCTCAAGTCCAGCACGGATGACACCTCCCAGGCAGAGAGCCAGCTGCAAGAGGTTTATTTCAATTTTATGAGTTCGCTCCTTTGCTTTCCAATATTTATTTTACTACTAGCCTTATGCGCAAGACAGCGAGCAGGAGTAGGAAATGCAAAACGCAGTAAGCTTTCTACACTAAGACAAGACGAAGCAATACACTCGTTCACAAAACCATGTCGATGTCTTTATCAAAGAGAAATGTCACAGAAAACACAAAATAGAATCGTGAAGTGGGCTCTTATTACGTTTATATTTGTGAAAAATATGACTGTACAGAGCGGTCTACTGTTAAAGGGAACATTGGAGCGCGTGGCATTCGCTCGGCGCCACCACCGGCCGCCAGCTGTAAGGAGTTTCTTGCAGGCACAAGTGAGCGCCACGCGCTGTACTCATTTGTCGCATGACGAGCTTGATTCGCGATGTCTTGAACTGCTAGCAGGATACTGTAGCGCACGACGAAATAGTACTACCCACAGCGGTCACTGTGCTCGCACGAAGTTCCTTGCAGCTGCCGGCTGGCGGTGGCACCGTGCATGTGCCACGCGCTCCGACGATCCCTTTAAAAGTGGACCACTCCAGCCGCAGCTCCGCATTGTGAGAGCAGAAATGATCTTGCGTGCACTGCTTAATGGGTATGATTCTGCTGCTTCCTAATGGTAGCAGAGAGGCAGAAAAAACAGTGGCTGAGTCCACTGGTGTGCATGTTTGATTTTGTTGCGTCTTTGCTTCAATATGTCATCATGAATGCATTTTCGTAGTATACTGTGAGGAACATAATGCTCCCTTTCGAGAGAAGCTGTACACTCGGATCCTGAGCAGCAATTGCGATAATTAAAATAAGTGCAATACACAACGCACATAATTTTCACAGAGGCATGTCTCGGAACTACCTCATTAAAATCTATAAGAACTAACAAACAATAAGTTCTCATTAATATTGCGTCTAACAAAAAAAAAGGAGCCCCAAAAGTTATCTTCGTTCCTCTTTAATATCTGTGTTATTTACCTTTGTACACAGGTTTTCATTTTTTGATAGACATATATGAAGCTGAAGTCGGATGTATCATAGCGGTATGATTATGAGGTGCTTGCCATCAGCAACCGACCATGTGGTCTATACATCATCACCAATGTACAAAGTAAAAGTTATTTTTACCGATGCCTATCCACGAACATGTAGTAGCTATGTGAAAATCTGTGCCTTATTATTTTCGGCATGAGAGATTGTGGCGACATGATTCAGGGCTAAAAATTATTTGCATTGATTGTTATAGAAAATACATTAGTGCACTGTGAATTATGGATATATGCTGTGATAATTGTGCATACTTAAAGCAAAATAAATGCTCGTTTGCATGAACATACATGCAAACATGCCTTTATACACACCACTTTATAAGAAAGCGTTGCATGCTACTGATCTTGGTGTAGCGGTGTGTTACGAAGAATGAGCTGCATTGTTGTTGCATTGACTAAACTCTAATATTCTGTTTTAGCTGTATAGCAGCTTCGATATAATATAATAGTTTAATGTCTTGCCTTTTGCATTTCAGGAGTTCTCACTTCTTGTTCGAGACATCTATGCCTTCTTCCCTCTACTCATCAAGTATGTGGACCTTCAGAGGTGAGTGCTGATTACACTCCTGTGTTCTCATATTTCGAAATGTGTGAGGTGTGCACTATTAGGGCCTTACATAGTGATAACCATAGGCAGGTAACCATCCGAATGAAATTCACGAATGTACTGCACTGTGTGCACAAACGGTGTATGTACGTCAGAAAACAAAGGTTAAACACAGCGTCTAGAAAGCGACAACAACTTTTCTTTTAAAATCTGTTTGATGAAAAATAACCATATATATTCTTCCAGAGGCCTGCACATCTCTCAAAAACCTCAAGAAATTTCCAGCGATGAGTTGTGTTTTGCTTCACTACCTTGATTCAATGACTCAGTATAACAGATGAGAGCATTGACTCAATGACTCCAGTATAACAGATGAAAATGGGTGTTATTTTTCTTGGAAAGCACTGAAGTGAAATTTAGAAAGCGTCCCACTATAAAGTATACATTGCAGTAAGATGAACTGCATTTTAATGTACACGTTAAGTTTTATATAGCATCATGTAGCAAAATTGATGTAGCATAGAAGCTAAAATTTACCTTTCTTTTAACAGCAGAACTTTTATAAAACCTCTGTGAACACTAAAACACGCTAAATAGGTAGTTAATTCTCTATATTGGTCATTATTCTAGAGCCTCTGTATGTGCAATTTAGAGAACAGCGACATATCTTTTTTCTGCAGATTAGGGACTTTGAAATTGTCAGATGTTCCTAAAACCTATGAAATTCTAGCAGAATCGGTAAGCTATATCAATCCTCATTTATATGTTTGTAGCACTAGCTAGAATGTGCGCTTCTGTTTCAACTACGAGTGAAAGCATCGTGATGCAGAAATACGGTTTGTTCTACATCTGTTTGATCAGACAAAAATTACGTAATCGCGCTTGGGAAATTTTCGTAACTTTCACAATGATGCGCATACGCTCGGTGTGGGTTAGCGCCCAATCATTCATCCTTTCTGACGAGGAATATAGCTTTCTCCAGCAATCTTAACGATGTATCCATCCGTTTTTAACCACCAGTACCATGTGCAACTGCAACAATCTTCCTTTTCTAACACCCTCCGTCCTTTTTCAGAAGCTATATATGCACATGCACAATAAAATCGTTGTTTGCAGTCAGCGCCCGTCCTCGTGTGACTTACCCTTGTCCATGTCTAAATTAGCGCTGTTTTCTGTTTAGATGGATCCTTACTAACGAGCTCGCATCCTAATACTTATAAGTTAAAACAAAATAAAGTTGGTACTGAGCTAAACAAATCATTTAGGTCATGGTATTTAAACAGCACTTTAACTTATTAAGCATGCCATGCTGGTTAGCATTCTTTCTGGAGTGCTTGGCAGAAGTAGAAGACATAAAAGCAAGTGAGATAGGGATGACTCAGTAATTTAGAAATTTCTAAATTCATGCAAAGAAACAGGCGTTACCATTCGAACGCATGTTTAAAAAATCCCATGCCAAAGTATATATATATATTGCTCATGAATCGAAATGACTAACCGCTTTCACAGCTTGTAAAGGGAGAACGATGAGGCACATTTTAAAGCAATAGGCTGGGCTACTTATATCTGGCAAATAATATTTTGTTATATTATTCTCTGCAGACTCAATTCCTAAATTGCTTTTTTTTGCGGGCTGTTATATACAAGTGCAATTCCACTGTAGTTTTCGTACATTTTGATGTCGCCGCTTACTTGCTTTTTTTGTACAGAAACCACTGGCTTAAGAACAACGTCAAAGAAGCGGAACAAGTCTACACTTGTGTTGCCCACGTGTTCAATACTTGGAACAAGTCGCAGGTGACTATCTCTGACGGTTTTTTTCAGAAAGCATTAAAACACAGGTGAAAAAAAGAACAAAATACGGTGACAAGAGATTATGATGTTTTGTGGTATTTTAGGATATGGTATGTTGTTGTTACGCTATTATCTGTCGCGAGGATATGTCGGAGCTATGTTGTATCAACATGTTTCTGTAATGTAAAAAAAAAAATTCGCGTTTTATCTGTGGGACATTTTTCTTGTAACAACTAGGTGTCCCTAGAGGCATTTTCCTGTGGCAGTAAAACATTTGTCTAGCACTGCAGCTCGCTGTTGTTACACACGCGACAGAACTCGCTTGTCACAATAGAGGAATGTCTGTCCCATAATGCAAAAGACGGCTGCTGTATCAGCGATATGTAGTAACTACAAAGAAATCTTGCGACAGCAATTTTCGTTGGACTGATAGCAAGTTCTGCTGTAATTTCCACAGGGAAGTAGCTAATATTCTCTAGGTGGCGTATGTACAAAAATCAAGGTATTTGGTTACGAATATACCGCCACGTTGAAATGCTGCAATTAAATTTCTTCGACAGTCACAGAGCTGATAGGAGAAGGAGCGTTAGATGCCATAGAAGTTATACATATATCAACGCTCCTTGAGGTGGTATTTAAAGACAAAAATTGTGTTAAACGGTTGCCACACATTTCTCATAACAGTAATCTATATTTCAGCAGTTCTGTTATGCTTATGTATATGTTTTCTCGTATGCAGTACTTCCGGCGAGAGGAAGCCAACTTCATCTCGCAGCATGAGATCGACAACATGGCACTTATTATGCCGTCCTCGGGACGTGGTCGAGCGAGTGTGCAGACCGTGGATGCTGGTCAGAGCCAGAAGAAAGTGGGTACAACATCATGGAAGACCTATACACTAGTGTTATACATATCTTGTTCACTGTGTCTTCTGAAAATCTTTTCAAGAGCTTAGAAGATTTCATGAGCAGACTTCACGCGTATATCTTGGCCCCTTGATGTGTTGTTGCATGTCGTAATAAGGCAGAGTGTAGAAGCAGAAGTGAGCCACAGACACCAGTTCCTAATGTTGGTCCTATATGCGAAAGTGACATGTATTTTTCCCATGTAAATAGAGGGAACTAGGCAAAAAGAAACTGAAATGACAGTGACGAACATTTTGCCTTTTGTTTCTATGGATTTACATGTAGACATGAAACTTAAAATATTGCCAAAGTGCACCACACGCAACACTTCAGTCAGCGTATTGTCTCTGTACAAAGGTTCACATTCTTAATTAGACAAGACATGCAAAAATTGACAATGCTTGTTTCATTATAAAATATTTCTCTTGCTAATATCCTTCGTGCTATACGCTGTTACCTTGCAAGTTGTGCCCTTTTTTCAGTTTAGGCAAGTTTTAAACTAGAATGTTGTCAGTGTTTGTAGTTTCGAGTATTGCCTATTCGTTGCATTTATTAGTATGCTGATGACATGATTATTGAGTACTAGGTAAGGCATTAGCGACAGTGGCGTAGCCAGGGTAGTGGTTTGGAGATTAAACCAACCCCCCTCCGTATTTTTAAAATTTTGTGTGTGCATATATAGGCGCACAACGAGCACAGACACGAACATACAGAAACAGGTGTCGGATCCCCCTGAAAAATATTCTAGCTACGCCCCTGTATAGCGATGTGATGGGTTACAAGACGTGCGTTGATTTCTTCTTGATTTGGTAAGAATGTAACACTCCATTTCTTGACAATACCTACCTGTGTCTAGGAAAAGAAAAAGAAGCGCGACGGCAAGCGAGACAAGGACAAAGAGCTGGCAGCCAGTCTAGTGGTGGCCTGCCTCAAGCGCCTCCTACCTGTCGGCCTCAACCTATTCGCCGGACGTGAGCAGGAGCTTGTCCAGCATGCCAAGGAGAAGTTCCTCAACGTGAGCGCTCCTCTATGATTGATCAGCGATTAATTTGCACAAAGCAGATGTGCACAAGCACGCTACCTAAAGAAATGTCAATGAAAGGTAAAAAAAAAAGATGGGCAAATTTTCACAAGGAAAAATTGCATAATATGCCAAGCATTTGCTGGAGGAAGATAGAGGCACAGTTGAAAATGCACGTATGAATTATATATACATGGTTATAAGAGCGGGTAGCAAATATTAACTTGCACTAGACAACATTAATGAATGTAACCAGTACAAAGCAATACTTGCAAACTAAGCAACATCCGGCGACCGTGAGGCGAAATAATACAGTACTAGCCAGCATAAGCCAGCACAAGCCATTGCCAGCAAACACTAACGAACAGTTAGCAAACATTAGCCAGTGCTAGTTCTGTGGTAGAAAATACGGTGCACTTCATTTCACATATGTGATGCCATGCATAGTGTCCACTCTCGGGTAAAATAGTAGCAGCAAACGCAGAAATAGATGCTGTAAAACTGCCTTTCCTTCGGAGAGAAATACTTCACATATAAAATTCAATGCGTTCGACTGAATGAAGCTAACATTTATAAATACTGATTTATAAGAAAACGTTGCAGGTGACGAAAAAATTGCCGCTGCCCACAGGGTTACACCTGGGGATACTTGTTTTCTGGAGCGGCCTTCCGTATGCTAATGGATCAAAGAACAAGGCCCAAATAAACGACCACATTGAGTTCAGGGGCGCATGTGACTCCCAAATAATTCTGCTGAAATTTCCTCTGAGGTTTTTCGCAGTAACACCAAGTGCCGTTATTCAAACGATGCTTAAGTATTCGTTACGAAGTCGATAACAGAAAATGTACAACGAATTTTGCAGTTTGCTTTTAATACTTTTTGTGCCATTGTTCGTGGTTTTCAATATTTCGTGCAGTGTCTGATTTCCGCTTTGCAATCTTTTCACCAGAAATGCCAAGACTCTGACATTTTTGATTATGTCAAGCTGCAACTTACCCTTCCTGATAAGGTAAGTAGCAAAGCTTGGATGTTAAACATATTTAACATATTAGACTAGAAAAAGGGGGGCTTTTATAAATGTGGGTGGAATTACGCGACACAAGAAGATAAGACGACTACACGAGCGCTCTCCTGTCTCCTTGTGTCCCGCCCGTTTGCGCTCAATCTATTACAGAATGAACCAACACGCCCAACATAGCATTTTATTGGGTGGAAGGTATCAAACTGTATATTCACCTCGCGCTTTTGCCTGCAGTTGCCAAAAGGTATACATATAACTCTATGCAGACATGCGTATAGAATGCCGACATAATTTCTAGCCTCAATTTGGTGAAGTAATTGCATGAAATTCTTCATTTTTCGTAGAGCTTCTGCTGAGAAAAAGTAGCAAATGACCTGTCAAATTTGTTTTGATGAATGTTCACGCTTGCATACCCACTATTTTTGTTATTCTTCTTCGATACATAAAGAATATTGATGTCCATGAGCACGCAACTTGACTCACTGAGTGTTTTAATGCCTCGCAGTATGATCGCTATTATTTGAGATGTGTGGTATAGACATGAAAACAAAATATTATGGTAGCCATTTTATAACAATTACAATATCAGCAAGTTATGTGTAAACTTTTTTCTTTACCCTAAGCATATTATGGGCATATGATAGCGTATTAATTTCGCAACGGTCGGTTACGTTTCAAAATTAGTCACCTGGAAGTCAAGCCATTGTCTGCAGCTGTAGTGGAGCGCATTTTTAAGGCAGAAGCGGTTTTGTAACCCGGAAGCTTTAATTACTGATGGAATGCAGTACGTTTTTGCACAGTATGCTGTGAATATCTTTTTTTGGTTACATGATGTTTGATCATTGTATAAGGCAACCAGGGTGTCGAATTTTGTGGAAGTAGCACCCGAAGTCAAATAGAATCACTGATCTAAGTTCTCCTTGCCACTACTTAGTGTAGCGGAATTATGTAGGGAGCATCCACGAAACAATGGTGGTTCACTTTGCAACACTTTCCTGGGAAAATAACACAAACACCTTACGTTCGGGTACAGGCAGGAGCCCGTACCTGCTTTCAAAACGCAGCTAAGTTGGCCGGAAGGCGGAAATGAATGGAAACTCGAATCTTATTGCGACCTAACCTGATAAATTTTTATTGACTCGTCTACTAGGAAATATTTGTGCGCTGCAATATTTCTGAAGGCAGCGGCAGGGGACACTTGGAAATTATTTACAAAAAACACTCTTACCAGAAGCTTGCAGGAATATCTAAGAAACGAAGTAAATAATCACGAATTACGCTCCTCGCGCAATAAATTTTGAAGATAGTTCTACGTGAAGGAATTGATTTTGTGGCCATGCGAAAAATGTTCTTAATGTGTAGTAGTGTCACGCCCTGATTCTGAGTGCATTCATAAATAGATTGAGGAAAGGACTACACTTAGCGTTGTAAGACGCGTACACAGAGGCAAGAAGTTGTATGAACACACACGCTGGGTGTGTGCTCGTGAAATTCCTTACATATTTGGTCCGCATCTTCGAAGTCTGGGTGTCATCATACTTGGAAAATATGTACCAACAGGACCAGCACCAAAGTCTTGAACGTATTGGTAGTCGCGGTATTTTCAATGAAGCATAGCAAGTACTTGATCTCTGTTCTGACTACTTCTCTCCTCCTTTTCAACTTGGAAAGATCGACCCGACAGATGCAATGAGCTGGCAGCACTATCCTGTACAGCAAGCTGGGTAGCCAGCGGTCCACACCTACGGAGCCGAATGCAGTGGTACCGGTTGTCTCCCAAGACCGGCTCGTAGAACGCATCATTGATATGGCCAAGGTGCTCTATGGACTGCATGTGGTGAGTGCGGGCCATGCGATCTGTGTTAGTGTTCTTAAGACTTGTTCAATCTGATTGCTTAATGTGGGAAATTGAAGCTGATAATTATGGAGATCACAAGGAATGTTTGCAGAGCCTAATGTGAATCAAGAACACAAAATATTATGTGCCATGTAGGGCTCCATAGCTGTATGTAGTCAAAGAAGAAGAACCTATTAATAATGCGATTGTTTGAGCTTTGTGTGGGTATATTTCATTTATGTGTTTTAAAAGTATGCAGGTTATTTTCACATCCATGATCAAGAGCCAGCTTGGCTCCATTCAGCCGCTGATGTGAAAGTTGAGATCAATAATAGGACGCTAAACACTCCGGAGTCAATTTAGACCTAAAAACGTATAAATATTATGACATGGTATATATCTCTTGATATGTTGAGCGTTGAATTTACAAGTGTTGGCAGTAACCTATGATGACACTCCTGTAAAGCGAAAGCATCACCAACCACTACCGTAAATATTTGCTCTTTCTTTAAAATCCTTCAGAAGTTGCTTCATCTTAAGCAGGAAGGACAAACCACAATATAGCGTCTTATGGACATGGAAGATTATGTTGGTGCTTATCATATCGTGAATTGTTCCATCATATTTAATGGCCCCTTACTAGAATATCTATTGAAAGAAGCAAGTACAGGCCTTAAATTGAGGCGATTGAGTCAGAACGTATGTAACGCCTGCGTGGCGTGGAAGTGGCCAAAATTGAAACAGGCCAAAGACCTCTTTTTTGTAATGATGTGGCGCTTCCAGGAAGAATAAAAATCACACGCACGTATGCCTTCTTGACAAGGGCTCTTCAAATGTGTATGACAATGTCGCGTCGCTTCAGTTCATAATGCAATACAGAGCATACAATAGCGCCATTCGAAATGGTGAGCGAAGGAATATACAACGAGAAAAAGCTACAGGTTGGGCTTGTTAGGTGAGCATAAGGCATGCCGATAGCCTTAGGCACTTAGGAAAACACAAACACTTGCGTATGACAACACCAGCTGTGTTGGCAATGCTAGAAGAAATGGTCTTGGCAACGAGGCTTGCCTCATGTGGTCACCCTAACGGGACAATTCCGTATGGTCTAACTTTTTAAATAAAGAACCGCTTCAAAAATATTTGTGTTTCGCTCTCTGGGCGGCGCGTTAAAATTTTCTGTGAGTAACAGAAATGTGGATTGGGGCGTGGAGATTGACATCTACATTTTCAAATCTCCAATGCCTATTGGCATCTTAGTAGCAGCTAGAAACGAGTAGCACCAGAACTACGTAAGTTAATTATTGTTTTCATCTAGTATCAATCATTCTGTTTATGTGTTCCTGCAGAACCTTACTCTGCAGCTTCTCATCTTCATTTCATTTTGCTTTCGTTGCCCGCACTCTTCAGATCGACCACGCTCAGGGTTCGCAGAAGGGTGCCTATCGCAGTGTAGTGTCCACACAGCGCAAGCGGGCCGTCATAGCCTGCTTCCGAATGATCTCGCTGCACAGTCTTCCCAGGTAATGGAACGGGCGAGTCGCACTCTGGCAGTCGTGCAAGCTTCCCCACTGCCAGACGAGGCATGCACGCGCTACACAAGCGCACACACTTGCTTGCCTAGAGGTTGGCCTCTTCCCACTACTCATAGCTTGTCCCTGTCATCGCCTTCTTTAATCTCATGGCCTTCCCCTTCCCCCTTTTTTTGCTTGAGTTTCTTCTGATCCTCCAAAAATTTGCCCTTTACATGACAGTGACGTGGGCTTGAAGAGTTTCCTTAACATTGTGTGCAGTTGTGGTAACTTTTTAACGTATAGCGCGGATGTTGATTTCCATTGTCTCGTTTTGTGGTTTAGAACCTTGGAGTAGATTAGAGGGCATGGCGCGCCACTGGTCTGTTTCTTGCTTTACAGTTGTCACCGTTGTTAGCGTACCTTCCGGTTGCTACTGCCGTTTCAATTGAACACAAGTTTTACAATTCAAGGTAAATATTAGAAGCCTGTCTAGTTCCTGATGTCATTTTTTGTGTAGGATGCAGTGATATAGGGATATAGAGCGTTAGTGAATTGGTTCATCTGCTGGTAGAGCTAATGTGATGATTGACTCAAGGTGCTTGGGCATTATTTTGTAGGCGTGCATTGTGTAGAGTGCATGCTTGCAAACCGTCTTCCTCATCATAGATATGCATTTGGCTTCTACGGAGGATAAAATTAGAGACAGTGATGCTACGAAACATGAGTAGGGAGTCAATGCCTATCATAGCGGCATATTAACTGTTAAATACCTATAAAGAAAGGTCTAGAGAGACACAGCAGGTTCCTTGGTGTTCCTCTACCTAGGCAGTGATTCTGTGGAGTGGAAGGTACACATGATTTTCTTGTTCCTCATCGAGTGATCCTGCTTAATATGCTAACAAAATTAACGTTAATCACAGACGATCCACATCATATAAAGTTAATCACATGTCTCCTTTGTTGTGTTGTCTTGATGTCATTTTCTAGAACATATAAGTGTTGCTTTTATATAATATATTGGCTTGCATTGTTAGACAGGTAAATTTGTCAGAATTCAAATGAAGAGTTGTGTTCGTAACTGCACAAGTACAGTCACAGTGGAGTAAAAGTTTAGGTCGTGATGCTTTTCTCATCGTGCGCGACTTGGTAGTGACATCTGAAGGCACACTAAGAGATTGGGGGCGCATTATCAGTTTGATATCACGACTGCTCAGAATTGGTACTGCTTTTTAATTTCATCAATTATTATGGCAAAGTGAGTGCATTCTTCAGAGAAACAATGTTTTCATATGCATTGATATTTTAAATATATATTGCTTTTGCACTATCATTTGACAATGATATTCACAGGCGTTTAGAGGAATATTAGTGAATGAGTGTCTGCGAGGTATTCTTGATGGGCACTGAGAGGGAAATGTCCGATTTTTTGTTATTAATGGAACGCGCTGTAACCACTGATCTTTGTTAAGTCAAGGATATTTCTGCGTTGCATTTATAAGAGCGGTTATATTAAACGCAGTTCTTGAGTTTTGCCGTGTTGTACGACCTGTCAAAGAGATCAATTGGAATGATCTGGGTTACTTTTGATACTTTTAATTTGAAATGCACGGGCCAAAACATGTGCATCTGTTTTGTACAGAGCCAACCTTTATGCATTCAGGTGTGAGCTTCCCAAATCTTTATGGAAGGTACTGAATATGAAAGATTACTATAATTTATTCCTCTGTATTACCTTGCTATCTTGCACATATGTAACTGCGTAACTGCGAATGCCAGCTTGTGCTGTGTGTGCGCTCACTTTTTGCAGTGCATTTGCAATGTAACAGCCAGGTGTGATGCACGGGAAAGCAATTTTGTTACTTATGTCACGGTGTAAGAAATTTTTATTCTTACATCGCGCTTATGTTTACAACTTTTATGTGCAGAATACTTGAAATATTACCCTTTAGCATTTAATAAAAAGAACTTTTATGTTGGGGCTGTTACCTATATGCCTTCTACAGCATATTTATAGGTCACCAACAGGTTATCATATTCGTTCACAGCGAAATGTCTTCCATTTTATTTTCACATGTATTAGAAAAGTTCAAAAAATACGAATCTGCAAACATTTATCATATGCAACGCAATATATTACCTATATACATTCCAGCAATAACTGATTCCTTAGTGAGGTGCCTTAGACCATGAAATAAGTGTAAGTGATGTAACAACAGGGAGAATTTTGAGTGTGCGTCTTTTATGCATATCTATTTGCTTAATAGAGACAAGCTTCTAACAGCCCTTAATAGCGTTTTCAAACAGATAACAGCACTTTCGCTGTACAACTGCTGCTAGGTGCATCTTAGTTCCGGAAACTTGTGCGGTGAAAGAGGTGTTTTCTGAATTCTATGCTCTTTGTGTGTATCAGAATATCAGTGCATCTTCAGAGTTATGATACCCCACATGCAGTTACCGTGTTCTGTTGGCAGGTGCGTAGAATTACGAAAACTGCTAACACCATGGCGTGCTTTGA
Source organism: Rhipicephalus sanguineus (assembly GCF_013339695.2). Classification (NCBI taxonomy): domain Eukaryota; kingdom Metazoa; phylum Arthropoda; class Arachnida; order Ixodida; family Ixodidae; genus Rhipicephalus; species Rhipicephalus sanguineus. Next base: position 66,508,544 of record NC_051183.1, read on the forward strand.
CAATGAAATTGCAGTGTCATTGTTTCCTTACTGAAATTTGAATGCAAATAACACCTATATTAACACTTATACAATTAAGTAAACATAGAACGGGCGATCTACTGCGCAAGCACGAAGGAAGAACGATGTCTTTTTATGTTTATTTCATTCGTGCTTGTGCAGTACTTTACCTGTTCCATATGAACTATATAGTTTGCCAGAATGTTTTATTACAAGTAACTACAGGTTGACGTTGTCAGGGAATCTTGTCTAATTACGGTGCTATAATGACGCTCAATATGAAGGACCTGGAGTGGCACCGTGTAAAAAAAAACAGATTCGTTTTTTAGAAAGCTCGTATGCGCGTGTCTTCAGCCAGTTGATCCATTTGCTAGAGAAACTTGCAAGCGAGCTCTTATGCACAGCTTAGCTGGGGTACAAAAAAGCCGTTTGTGCTTTATGCTGTAAAGTAATAGTAGTAGTAATATTGCTTTGAAACTTGGAGTATTACGCTTGCACTTTTGTTCTGTATGAACAGCAGGGTATTGAAGAAGGCTTAAATTTAGTTAAGTGGAATAACTAAGCTCTCAAGGCAGAACATGGTTATTGCTTCAAAATCACTGCGAATAATGCAATATCTAAACATCAAGCTGAATAACTTGAGATGTTGACCATTTTTGGGAATATACTCAATCTTAGAGGCTTCATTGTGTATAACACATTTAGCTTTTAAAGAAATATCGAAGAACTACTTCACTGTGCCTTATAAGAGTAACGTGCCCAATAATTAAGAAGTTACATAGCGAAGTGTAGTGTCATTGTGTATGTTAAAATGTAGGGACACCAAAACGTAATAGCACGGATGTGTGCTTTGTCGTTTTTAATAAATATATCATACTTTTTTCTACTTGCGTCCTTCGCTCACGGAGTTTCTTTGACTTCACATGTCTGCGTCTATTCCTTCCCCTGTCTCCATTAAAACCCCACCACCACCACCACCATGATCCAACTAACGCTCCTCAGGCACACAAACCCCCGCCCTCATCGAACGCGTGGCGCCGTCTGCTCTCCAGCTCCAAGAAACGGGCGGCCATCGCATGCCTGCGTAGTGTGCCACTCTATAACGTCGAGAGGTAACACACACGCCCGCGTCCATGCATGTCTCGAACGCCTGTTCTCCTCTGCCCCCGTTTTGTCAATGCACACTCATTGTATTCGTTTGTGGCATGCCCGTAAGTCACTTGCTTTCCTTTTTTGTTTTTTTTTTTCATCTCTTAAGAGAACTACTGTGGTAAAATCTGAGTGACGAAAGCCATGCGTGAATGACCTGTCTGGTTGTTATATTTTTGCGCAATATTTCTGTAGACAAAGCATAACTTTTTCCGTATTGCTTAATGCCAGGTTCTGATTGAATACTGCTGAATGTCACCATAACAAATGTTCGTTAAATTCATTATTTTTATAAGCATATGCACTGATAAGTACAATAAACAAAACGCACATTTTATATTAGCATTGGTCAGACCGTTTTATTATGGTTAGGTTCGGTTGTTCGATTGTTTCACAAATATTGACCAATGGTTAACCAAATTCAGTGTAACAGAACGATGTAATCGCTGTCAACGCTTCAGGCAAAATATATTGTAACATAATTTGCATTGGGACACAGTTACAGACAGGCACCCTGCAGATGTTAGATAAAAACAAGACACTTTGGCTAGACATGGCATCATAAAAAGATACATTTAGTGACGCCTTTTCTGTACGGCTTTTTAACCCAGATGAAATAGGATGAAAACCAGTAATTTTTACCGGGCTCGCTCTTCAAGGTAGTGTTATGCACATAGCAGTGTGGTAGAGCTCAAGTACTTTATATGGCATGTATATATGTATCAGACACTACAGAGAAGACATTCGGCTATGAAGCGTTGGTACGCCGTATTAACAAGTTTGCTGAGATGTACTGTCCACGCTTCCAGCACCTAGTGGGAACTAACTCCTGCTGGTTGAGATTAGGCTGATGTTGAAAATGAGCTGCATGAGACATTTTGTGCAGCGTGTCAGTGTGTTGAGATTTGATTTCTCCTTGTTAATTTCTTCTGTTTGATGTCCTGATGTCATATTCTTATCATTGTTTTTCTTGTGGCACATTTGCTGAGCTGAATTCGTGTTTGATACAAATTTTTCGCATCAGAAACTATTTTTCAAATATGCAGGTACTTAAGATATTTAACACTTAAAGCTACCACAAATATGTTTGCGAATAACATGTTGTAAAATACTTCCAGCGTATTAGCAATTATGACTTGCGAACAATATCTAGTAATGCAGAAGGCAGAATATTTACATCAGCTCAGCAAACTGGCTTTAACCGGTTTCTTTGAACGTGCTCGTTCTGTCGTGTTTACTTGCCATGGTAGTGCATCTGTAGTTGCCATAATTGATGTCCCCTTTACGCTGTATTACGTTATTTGATGCGTAATTTTTCCCGCAACAATATATTTGAATATACTATGAAATGCTTTTTCTTGAGGATTCAGTGAGCATGGCAACGGCTGCCAACGAAACAGATTACGTGAACATTAACAAAGAGAATGGATATTGGGCAGATCCTAGGCCACAGTGTAAGACATGTATATATATATATATATAATGAAAAGTAACACACAATAATGCCAAGAAAATGTTATTTGTAGTAATTAGGATATAAATGCAAAGAAAGTAATGTGCACGAAAAGATAACTTGCCGCCGGCAGGGACCGGCATTAGTGCTGGTCCTTGGTATTATTGGCATTGTCTGTTAGTTCTCATTAATATTGTGTCTAACAAAGAAAAAAACGAGCCCTTGAATGTCATCTTCTTTCCTATATATATATATATATATATATATATATATATATATATATATATATATATATATATATATATATATATATAAAGAGTGTCTGCTTTCATTGCATAATATACTAGAATAATTACCCTTTCAGGTTTTTAAACAACGCATCCATTGGGCACCATCGTTATGAAGTTTTCATGTTTTACTTTATTGCTTTCTCTTCCATGACATGACCGAGTGTGTTGCAGGATCCTTAGATGCGCATCTCAATCTTGCACAAGAAGCTGCAGCTGCGTGGCATTGTAAAAGAAGCCCATGCAAGATTGTTAGAACATGTGGAATTCATTTGCACGTTGTATTTTATTAAGCCATGCTCTTGGTCAGCTGGTCTGCTAATGCTGTCTCACGGACCATAATACTAGGTTCACCTAACGAAAACTAACAAAGTGTAGGGGCAAGGCCTAAGGTTAAGCACGCCTTATCCCTTCTCCTCGTCTTACTTTACCTCATTTCGTTGTTTGCGCTAAACGGTCCCAGTCTTGAGGTCTGTAAGGCAGGCGTGTTTTATTTAAATATATTTTATTTAGAAGGTTGTTTTGAGCTCGATTGCTCAGAATTAAACTTTACTTGCATATTATATTCAAATGTGTAATTGACGGATACATTTTAACGAAACTAATTCTAAGGTAATTCCTCCATGACATATATTGTCACTTGTCAGTTGTGCTTTGTGTGTCATGTACTGAGTACACGACACACTTGCCAACCAAACGGATTTCGAGCGCTTGTAGATTGTAGATGTTTTCCTCTCATCATCTGCAGCTCTTTTAGGTCTGTAGAAAGTAATAATTTTCTGGTCGTGTTACAGCGCCTAAAATAATACAATAAGAACGTTCTCTTTATAATGATACGTTTTTATGTTATATTCCAGACATATTATTAGTACTTGAAATATTATCCAAGACTGCTTCCCTTGGCGATGTTGTGGTATATTTTGTGACCTGTCTGAGCTTATCATTTCCATGATGTGTCACTAATAGCTGCTTAGCTGTTTTTATCGCTTTTACAAGAAACTTCTGCATAATTGATTTCAACAATAGTTTAGCTGGCTCTTTACATAGGTCTCCTGAGTTTTAAAAGTACAAATGCCTTTACAACTTATAATATTGCACTGCATGTGCTAAAATCTCAGTCGTGTGATTTTTGCATGCTCTCATTATGTAGCATGGCAGTAGCGCATGTTAGATGGGACTGTTTATATACTTGTCCATTTGTGTTGCATTTCTGGTGGTCTGTTTTTTTTTTTGCAATTGTGTCTTGCAGTGGAATGAGAACTTCTGTTCTTGTGCATATATATCTTACTATATGAGCGCCAATATATTTCAGCTGGACTAATCAGTTTTAATGACAATTAAAGTATGCATTGTTGATCAAGAAAACATATCATTTGTACATCCGGAAATTTTGATACCAGAGATATAGATCTGTCTGTAAGAAAACCATTAGTTCTGTTTCATTATACCAGTAATATACGCTAGCTATAACAGTTGTGACAGTTTTGACTTCAGTATGCAACTTTCAACCTTCGTTATGTGCACAACACTCGGAAGTTCATTGTATGCACAAATGTTCGTAATTTTTAATTTTGCACCAACGAAGGCAGCTGTAAATAGGTCTTGAAACAAAAATATTTTGCTACTAATGCAAGCCACGTGGATTGGAGTATGTGCTTACTGATAATACTCACGATTTATGATGGCAGGTTTGGCGTAGTCTGATAACAGAAGTACATATAGATACTTTATAAGACATTTGTACTAAGCAGCAGTAATTTAACATAAGTTCGATTTTTGCAGGCATCGGGCAATCAACATATTCTTAAGTGTCTACACAAACCTTTGGCTGGAAGAGGAAAATGTTGGCCAAGAGCAGCTAATTGATGACCTCACGGTAAGTGAGCATTTTCTAATACTCCGGTGCACTCACATAAACAACGTTATTTTCAGGAGAACTTCTGAGTTCTAGGCGTGACATTTAAGTTTATGTAAGGATGTTTTCTCTCTTACACCTTTCTAAGAATAGTGATCCTAATACCACGCTAGAGGAAAACTATAGGGGAAATAATGCGCTTGCCAGGCTTGGTAAATCCATTTACGAAATGAAATTTCAATATCTGCTCGTCATTAAGGCTAACGAACTGGATAACAAGGGAAGTCAGGCGCAAAAGGGGGAGGCAGAAAGTTGGTTGGGTAGATGGGATTCAGAAGTTGATGGGAATAACGTGGCTGCAGCAAGCACAGGGCCAGGTTAGTTAGAGAAAATTAGGAGAGGCATCTCCCCGGCAGTGGGCATCGTCAGGCTCATCATAATAATGATACAAAGCAATCATGGGTAAATAAAAATTAATAGAACAGCACAGACGCCGCCTTTTCATGCCAGAAGTCTCAGGCTAGCAACCTCAAATTAACATTATACGCAATCAACAAAACGTGTTACAAATAGTCTCAGAGAGTCGAATAAGTGCGGCGAAACCGATGAATCGTCATCCATGTCATAAAGAGGTACACAGAAACGCGCATAGTTAGAGAATGACACGCAAAAGCACCGCAGGTTAACGAAGTTGTGGATGAGTAGTAGGGTAATGTATAACCGAAAGATTTCCTTAAGCATTTTTCTTTTTCTTTAATATCGTGTGGCGGTGGTTTCTGCTTATGTTCTTCTGGCTTCTTTCCTTTGCAATGTAACATGCATTTGTCACAGACCACATTTGAGGAGTCGGAGAAGGAGCAATCTGCTGAAGAGACGGAGGAGGCACCTGATCCATTGGTGCAGCTTGTTGTGGCCTTTTCAAGAAGAGCCACAACTGAGCACAGGTTTGTGAGACCTAGATCACGCGTACAAAATAAATAAGTTATTCAGCAAATTATTCCGATATACTGTGCCCCACTGGTATGGTTTCCTAAGATTGAAAATATTCGCACGGATAAATTTTTTTGTAGGGTTTTGATGTCATATAACAGATATATGTGTATAGGAATGCTACAGTTGTCTCTGAAATAATTTCGACTGCCTGAAGTTTACGTGCACCGATATCTTAGTACATTTGCTATTGACAATTCGCTTTCATTGAAACATGGCCGACATGGCCAGGTATGAAACCCGCGCCCTGGAACTCGGCAGTACGATGCCAGACCTGCTAAGCTACCTTGGCAAGTTGGAGTGAAGAAAAATTGAACAATAGGGCATGTCGCTGAAGCCAACGTTTTGACCAGTGGACATCGTCAGGGCAGCATCTGCCTAGCGGGTGGGATCACATACCAAATAAAATTGTAAAAAATAGTAGAAGAAAGGGGTAGTGCGCACATAGGCTGCCATCCGAGTTCACAAAATCAAAGCCTGCAAGACTTATCTGCTTTAGGTAACATTGTGCAACCGTAACTCTTGTAAACTCATGCAATGTAAAATAGATCGGCGATGTCATGCTGTGGTTGTTGTTGCAGGAGCATTTGTGATATCCAACTGAATCGGAATGATTTTGCCTCAATGGCTCTGTTAGCAAGAGAATGTTTAATCGCATATTGAACAACATTGTCTTCATAGCATATGCATGATGATAATTAAAATAAACACCACACACAAATAAAAAAGCAACGTAAAAGCGGGGGCCGAAACGTCTTGCTTTTATGTTGCGTTTATCTGTGGCCGGTGTTTATTTTAATTGTCGTCATGTCTTTTCCTGACCAGACGGTCTCCGTCCGACCCTCGACTTCATAGAATGTGCATATGTGTGAATGATCGTAGCTGCAGTGATGCGCAACCTGTATCTTTTTGTTCTGTGCTATTTCAGTGGTGTCAATCCCGAGGACCCCTTGTATGCAGTATGCCTTCATCTTTAGCCAGGTGCGTATCCACTTTTCCAAACGATGTTTTCTTGGCAATTTGTTTTGTATTTCCATGACAAACAATTCTTTATGAGTTTTAGCCTTTCAAGTATGGGACCTATCAAAGGGTGAAGTTTTTATTGCTATCCTTTCACGGCGCTTTGGAAAAATATTGCTGTAGTTTGCCATTTTATTGAAGTTTTCATGCTATCAGACAGTGGCCGTAATGGTTAATTGGTTTCTGTAAAGATTGATTTCTGAGGTATAAATTTAATACGAAATTTTAGTGCAGCTTAGAAGGAAATCACTGAGTATTGGTTATCTTGAACACTGGCCAGTCATTTTTTTACGAATATTCACAAGTGATGTTCTTTGTATTTTAGTAAAAGCACAAATTGAACACTGTGGGTCAGCAAGCAGATTCTTAGCAAGGAATGTACTCTGCTGCATTGCATTAGGCTATCATGTTTTTTCTACCTATTATGGTCGCTGTATGAAAGTTATTTTCGGGTTGAAAAAATATGTTTAAAGGGTGCACTTGACATTGAGACATAAATCTATTTACCCGTATTGGATACTTATTTAAGTACTGAATCTTGTACGGCGCTCTCTCATTCAATAGTTGAAAGCATCCAAGATTTGTGGATCCTTAAATTTAGAATAACATGTTCGGGATCCACCTAAATAGTGTGTGTTGTTTGAATGGTGCTCCTTATTTAAATGCATGTTCTCATTTGAAATAGTTTTTAATGCGAATAAAACAATTTTTCTTAGAAACAGTACTTTATGTTCCATTGATTGATCTTGATATCGTGATAAATGTTCCTCACAGAGTTGTGGTGGCGCCGAAGAGGAAGAGGAGGAGGAAGAGGGTGACGAGGAGTCTGGGCCCTCGATTCATGTGAGAATATTGTATTGAATTGAAACCTCTCATTATTTCTTATTAAGATAACCTACTACATCAGATTGAATGCGGGTCACACGTATATTTAGTCTTGCTGCCTAATCCGGCCATTGCTACTCCCTCCCACTAGTCGCACTGGAGCAGTTGTTGTTGCCGTGCGCAGAAAGCAACGAGCATAATTACAGCTTCGTATACCGAAAATTAGTAAATCACAAAGCACAAACATTGGTATTTTAACACCTCCATATAGGTGTTGGCAATGGAACACCACATAGAGGCACACGTGTGAATGCGAATGAGCAGACTGCAATTACACAGAAATTTATCTGAAAGATGTGCACAATGGGCGAGCAAGTTGGTTGAAGAAATTTTTAAGAGCCTTGTTTCACCGAAATAACCTCTGGCAACATTGTAAAGCGCTGTTTGTTGCAGTGTCAAAGCGTGACTGCTTTCCACAGTTTGTGATCACAATAGAATTACGTAGCACTATTTACTGCGAATTGATGCTATGTGAAATTATTTCATTTAGAAGACTGTAATTTCGGAGATATTCTGACTTTGGGGATAAAGTATTAACAACACTGTTCTGGATGAGTAGGAAGAAGAGAACGACTAAAGAAATGGTAAACAGAGAAAAAATAGGTCACAATAGGCGGCGGCAATGCACGAACTCATCGGGACAAAAAACAGAATGCGTGATATGGCAAAAGCAGAAGATATAAGAGACAACTAAGGAGAACAAACCTATCTTTGTGCTAAGATAAAAAAAGTTTACAACTGGCATATGTTATAGTAAGTCTGACAAGTTTGCAAAACGTGATGAACCAAAATTTTTTGACATTTCAATCTTAAACGTTTGTCTAGGCGTGGGTTATGACTATGGCAAAACAAAAGCAGTGCTCAAGAATTCCATTGTCACACACAAAATATAGCGTTATGCTTGCTGGTCTGTTTTTATATTTAGATTTGGAGCTTTGAGGATTTATATTGAGTATAGCTATTGGCAAAGTGTTATATATTATGCGCATTGAAGGCATTAGTACTTTTATAATATTGCGTGCTGGCTTACAGCTGTCTCTTAAAAACTTTTTTTCATGGAATGTGTTCTGCGGGTGTTTAATTGCACATGAAACTCACGTTATAGCCTGATTTTCACGCAGTAATGTATTTCAAATTTTGATCACTTTAAATAAGCTGGTATATTTCTTTATGTTTTGCATGGAAAGGATATTACTTTAATTGACGTATACGCTAATCCACATTTTTTTCCCAGATGAATGACATTTTCTCTCCCGCAACTATCAAGTTGCATGAATATGTATTTTTTGCTATGCCTCTGCTTATCCTACAACTGCTTGAGGCTTAACCCCTATTTAGTTATCTTTGTTGGACATAACATTTGCGTTTTTGACACCTGTACAATGAATTCCTATTCATTGCTTTGACCTGTCTATTTTCATGAATATTTCTCTCTCCTTTTTCGCTTCTGGATGCATGTCAGGGTCTTCTAGTAAGTTTCTGCCAATTTCTTTGTGTTGTGTTTGCTGTGCCTTGTGCTGCATGTGTATGTTTTGTGATCGTTTTGTGTTTTCAGAGGTTCTCTTTCGAACAAGAAAAAGTTAACTCTCTAGAGCATGAAATATGTGGGACATAAGTCGCGTGAAAGTATTCAGAAATAATTTTTAACATGGTATTCAGTTGTGCCAATAAGGGGGTACTATACTATCAAATGTAGTAGCAGCAGCAAAAAAAGAACGATTCAAATAAAGCCAGTTCGTATGTGCTCCTAGTACTGCAATACAAATTAAACAAAGATACGCTCGTGGCTTCGCACAGTCATTTCACTTTTATAGAACTAGTTGCAATAACATCACATTGTCACACACTGCGCTGTGTTTACAAAAGTGTAAATGTTTTACAGAATTTTTTAAGAGCTAGGGAGCCCATGCAAATGTACTAAATATATACAAGGCGTTATTGATTGGTGCAAATGTGCCATTTGTTTTAGAGTGCTTGTAGTTTCAGGCTATTTTTAGCGCAATACATGCAAGAACGGAGAAAATCCAGCGCATTTAGTCAGTTGCTTTTAAAGAGTATAGGAATTGCGTAAAGCTTCATGTTCGCAACTAAATAAGCATGCTTTGCACTTGTTTTGACTAACCTGCCATCTAACACTTATCTCTTGCATGCTGCCAATGCTGGCCCCATAGCAAAAATTTCGACGACTCAAGGTAAGCAAGCCGACGCCGTGAGGTTTCTTGAGATCTCAAGTGTGCCGTTTGGATATTTTATTGGCGCAGAAATCTACGCTTATCCTAAACAGCAAAAGTATCCTCGTTGTGTTAAGCAGTCACTTCTTTAAACTGGGTGTAAGCACAAAATTTACCTGGCTGAGAAGTGTGTACCATACGTGTCCTGTGTTATTTTTTTTCTTTTATGCTGGCTGAAGTTGAAATGATCATTATAGAATGCAGGAAAACATTGCCGTCGTTGAATAACTCTTGGTGAATTAGCACCCGAAGCAGTAGTCTGCATGATGTGTATCGCATTTCGTAGTGAATTTTTTGCAGTGGAGGCACTGTTCAAGAATATTCACGGCACAACACTTGTAGACCTAAATGTCTAAATTGACACTTTTATTTTCTGCTGCTGAGTAACCACCTTTTTCTCTTCATGCGGCGCTTTCCACAGGAACAAGAGTTAGAGAAGCAACGGTTGCTGTTTCAACAGGCGCGTCTTGCCAGTCGAGGTGTTGCTGAAATGGCGCTTCTATACATTTCAGCCTGCAAAGGTGAGTATGGAACTGTTCCTTTAAGTGAACCTTCCTCGTGAACGTCTGTTTTAACACGAAAGTGTTTTATGCCGGGGTCTACCAAGTACTTCTGTTGCCGGATATGACGTTCATAAAATGGACGCCAACGGGTGAGAAAGAAAAAAACCAAGAAAAAGATCCGTCACTAGGAATCGAACCCACGACTCAGCTGCCGCGACGCTAAGCGCCCGACGCGAAACGAACTAAGCTAGCTTGGCAGATGCTGGACACCTCACGAACGCGCCTTGTATCTTTCACACATTCTCACTCGCACGGTGCTCTCTGTTGGCTGTGTGGATAGGCGGGGCGGAGCGGGGGCGATGCTGCCGTCTGTTAGAGGTGAAAAGAAGTAATCCATCACGATCAACACTTAATAGCGCTTACTCCGAGATTGCGCGCGATATCGGAGGTCATGGTTAAAGCTTCTCAATACCAGCGAGGGACACTGGCCGCGCTGGCGTCGCCGAGGTACCCTAGATGGATTTACGTTCTTTGCATTGCGCTTCGTGCGAGCGTGCACCGGCTTATCGGAGTAGTGCAGCTTCCACATGCACCAACGGGATTTCTCCGCCGCCGATTAGTTCGAATGCGAGAGCACCGACTAACAAAACTGCTACAATACGTGTTGCAGAAAGGACACCATTTCGACGGGCGAATATCGTGACTTGGTGGAGCGAGACAGAGGCCTGCGGGACGCACGCGTTTGCGGCTCAAGCTAAGAACCTCTACGAATTAGGCGCCAAGATGGGTGCATTCACGCCAATCGGTGCTATAGCTGCCAAGCACGAACACACATTGTACAAGCTCTGATATATCACTACAGAATACGCACTACTTCTGTGTAGACACGTTTCACTTTCGTATTTTACCGATTCCTATGACGGAGAGATCAGCCATGTTTTGTCTGATAATTGCTGCTGCCGGTGGTGGCGGCTTGTCCAGCTTTAGCCTCCCAACAGAGCGCAACAGGACTGCAGCTTCCGGCACACTCACCACACTAGTAGGTGGTGGTGGTGGTGGGGGGGGGGGGTTGCTACATTTCATGGTCTGCATTATTTTTATAGAGATGGCGGCAACATCTGGTAGCGGCGCAACGGAATAATACACCACGAGTGGGAATGAGCGCCGGCAGTTAGCGCTTCCGCGTTTGAGAAATTGAGCCTGTATATTCGTGGCCTTTAAAATGTATCCACGGTGGCAGATAACGGAACAGAAAGGCACAGGACCGTTGATCAAGGATAGTGTCGTCGAGCGCATGTGGCCGTTGGGTGATAGGCCCACCGGTGAGATGCGCACGATGGTAAAAATAGCGACCATCAAATAATCACATAGTTCTTCAATAATCTGCGCGCCTATTTAATAATTTGAAGACGTGGAGGACATTGTTCAATATAAGTGTTTACTACTCAACTAAAGTTTTGTTTCCCAGTAAGTCTTTATGCAGTCGTGTAATGCAGATGTTGTATTTCCCTCAGGAGTCCATGGCCCGATGGTGATTGAAACCCTCAAGCTTGGCATTTCCCTTCTGAAAGGAGGCAACCAGGAAGTTCAAATGGTAATGCACATACGTTTCAGTAAGGACGTTCATAGTGCAATTCCATGTTATTAATGTGCGTATTGCAGTCCGGCTTATACAGATTGAAAGTGAGGATCTTGCAGATAACACTGTTTCTTGGTACATTCCAATTGCCGTAGACTCTGGGTAACAGCATGAGAATATGAATGACAGCGAGTGTTATTAGTCGCAGATAATTAGATGTCGCTGAGACTTTTCTCTGTGGCCCTAAATGTGCGAGTTATCCGTTTCCGGCATAGTCTTGACAACAGTTTCTCTACTTCGTCGCACCGAATAACACGATCTTTGCTTTGAAAAGCGTGTCTTCTGAATGGAACTTCTGTTTAAGGGCTCAAACTCGAAAACAATTGTCGCTTCAACAGTCTGAGGCGCTTGTAGTAGCGCGTTTTTCTGGAAAGAATAGAAATGGTTAAATGTGATACCTAACTCTGTGCCTCAAGGGCACAATCAACTGTTTTTATTATAGTGAAGATACTAAAGCGTCTCTTGAAATCCAAGGTGCGACGGAAACCAGTCTGGTAGGGAAATTTCATGGCGGGAAATTAGAAGCGCCAACCAATCGTAAAATTAAAAAACGAACGTTTCAGCCACGCTACGGGGTCTATCTTCACAAAGAAACAAAGATTATTTCTGAACAAGGCCCCCATAGCGGGGCGAAAGGTCCACTTATTTTTACAATTGGCCGGCGCATGCTATTTCCCGCCATAAAACGTCTAATTCGTATTAGCCGCAGAAAAGGCATATGCCATTAAAACAACCATAGGTTTAAAAGTGCCAGATATATGCAAGCAATCTACAAATGCCTTTTTTGCGCTCGTTTACTTTGTTAAAAAGAAATGATGGTAAGGAATATTCTGTATCGAGAGCATATTTTTTGCCTGTTTCGTGTTTGTTGTGCTTAGGTTAAAGTGTGTTTGAATTGATGTAGAGTTGAAATTCAGGACACTCAAAAGCCACAAGTTCCAGTGTAATTCGCTTAAACATGGTTACTGCTGTAGGCATGACAGATCTTTGAGCGCAAACTGCCAAGAAATTAGCAGTCTTCTTTCAATAGCATGCTTTATTCTCCTGTGCTAAATTTGGCAACGCAACCTTCTCTTAATACTACTCATGTATTGAGACTCGTCCGTCACGAGAACAGACTCCTAGATTACGATTAAAAATCATGATTCACTTTGTGCTTTTCACAATGACTTATAGTTGTATGATTACCTGGAGTATCAGCAAGACGTCGTTATTTCCTTGTAGCGCATGCTGAAACACCTCAAAGAGAAGAAGGACGTTGGGTTTTTCACTTCCATTGCCGGACTTATGAACCTGTGCAGGTGAGCGAGGGATTCCTGAAACTACTTTAGTGAAACAAGATATTCCGAATGTGTATGGCTGGCTGTAGAATTAACACGTGGTACTCATTCGTTTCATACACAAGGTATGCTAAGCCACAAATGCTAGATGAAAGCTTTTCATGGAAAACTCGTTAAATCTCTTCCTCAGATTACATCGACCTTTGTATATATTCTCAAATAAATATATATTGATAACTTGTAGGCAGGTTCATTAAATGTATACCGGTCTTTTTGTATGCTGAGGAATTTATGTCAGTCAAAGCCATGCTATTGCATGTAATCGAAGACTTTTTTTCTATACTAAGATCAATCGAGGACCACATCAGTCAAAAAATACACCGTAATTAAACGACAACATAAGCATAATTTTACGCGCTTGTATTGTGCAAAGTAGTGAAACAGCACGTTGAACTCCCAAGAGCGGCCATTCTGTTAATTTGAATCCCTTATTGTGAACTAATAAATGCAAATGGTAGATACGATAATGAAATGATCATCTATTGAATAAATATTCATAAATATAGTAGCGACATTTCCACATTTCCCCATCTCTTTCTGTGGCAACAATAATAATCGTGAAATCGAACAATTGTTAGATGTATTAGTATAAACATCTAACTGCCTTACAACGTAATTTATGGGACTGTATAGTTCCCTATAATTTGTGTAAGGGAATTTTCGCTGTCTGTGAGTGGTGCGATTGTCCTGTCGCTTTGTTCTTTCTTACAATGGCGGGTTCTAGCGTGCTGGACCTGGACGCCTTCGAGCGCACACAGAAGGCAGAGGGCCTAGGTGTTGGGGCAGAGGGAACGGCAGGCGAGAAGAACATGCACGACGCTGATTTCACGTGTGCCCTGTTCCGCTTCCTGCAACTGCTCTGCGAGGGTCACAATTTGGGTAAGGAAGAAGTGTGGTTCTCTTGTTTTACCCATGTTTACTATAGTAATACAACCCTGGTTTATAATTCCGATTTCATGACCGTCTACTTAATGTCATAGCAGCACTTGAGGGTAGTGATATCCTTTTTGTTGTGAAGCATCGTGGGAGTCATAATTAACTTGCCGAAAAAGTTAAAGGAAGGGCAGTATATAGACCATACAAGGAAATTAATGAGCGAGTAATGAAGGAAACCTTGTGTTCTCCTCAATTTAACTTCACTCATCACTTCAAGTAGAATTGCAATACAGCAATATGGAATATGCAGCTACACAGAACATAGGCATAGCTGTAGACATAACTATGGTTGGTACGTTACGGGCTTGAATACTTGTCAGCTTGAATAATTCCAATGAATGTACACTGTAGTCTAAAACTTCCGTGAGCGGCAGAGGTGCTAAATTCTTATTTTTGCACACACAATATTTACCTAAAAAGAGGGAACACTTCTGCTGACGTTGTGAACATTTGTTATCCTTAAATCAGCACAACGTATAAATGATGATGTATAATGTGCTCATTTGACATTCCTATAATGACAACCGAACAGCCGAATCTTGGTATAATGATAATATATGTGACTAATATGAGATAAAGCGAGAACTTGTCGATGACTGCTTTAGAGTAACAGACTTGTAGTCGTGAGGAGTAGCTGATAAATTCATGTTACACTTTATCTTAAAGCCTGAGGGAATTCTTTCACCTTTAAGGTGCAAGCTTGTGAATGTGCTTGCTCACTTCTTATTTTTGATGCTTAATAATTTCTCCTAGTATAACGAGCGATTTATTCCTGAGCACAGTGCAGAGCTAATGTATCGTACATCAGAATAATACTGTGGGATTTTATTGGTAATATTTCTAAAGTGCAAGTAAATGTGAGGTGTCACGAAACTACCCTTATATACAGACTAATAGAAATCTATAACTATTAACCTCTGAAATTATGTGAGCATGACCTTGTCCGGAAAGTGCGTGACTTGTGCCAACTAAATTAAATGTTTTTTTTTTTTAGTTTATAGATATATTGCCAAATATAGGTTCGTCTTGTATTGTACGGAGGGAGAGCACTGGGTTTTTTTGGGTTAGCGTACGTTGTTCATTGCGAAAGAACTAAACTAATATCAAAGCAAAATTTCCAGTGAAGGCAGCAAAGCTGTTGCACTTTTCAGTGTCTATGATGTGACGCTGCGAGCGGTCTTTTGCTTGTTTTCCAGCTGTGGCAGTAACAAACAGATGTATGAGATTGAAAAAGGAGAAATCTCAATTTATCGACGTTGCCATGAGCATTAAAACATCAAAATGGAGAAAATTTATTGAGTGCTATTCACTGTAACCTTTCATAGACCATATGAAATGTTTTTAATAAGGTAACTCTAGTAGGCACAATGAAGTTGTCGATGCCTGGTCTGTATTCCATCTTTGCTTCGCGCTTTTCTTTTATATCCTGGCATGAATTTTTTGCGCGACAATTAGCACTTTAGGCCAAATGTAAACATCATAGCACGGACTCTAACGAAGACAACAAACCTGAATGCGTTTGTTCTCTTTTTGTCTCCACGTTTGCATGCCTTAGTTTCTCTGTCATGAAAATGCCAACTAGCTCAACTTTCTGTCGTTCTAATTCCTTTGGTATAATGGCGCTACAAAGGATGAAAAGTTTTCAACTGTCATAAACTGTTGGTTCGCCAATGTTATCAACACTTTAGGTTTCACATGTCGACTACACATATGAAATTTCTTTTTGTATTCCAGAATTCCAGAACTATTTGAGAACCCAAGCTGGTAACACGACAACTGTTAACGTCGTAATCAGCACTGTGGATTACTTGCTTAGACTGCAGGTATGCCTCACATTCCTTAAAATGTGTTTGAAGCGTTCTTTATCTCAGGTTACCAGTCATTTTGCATATTATATTTGCTCTTTGTATTCTTATATATAAACGCATTTGTCATTCATTGCACAATTTTATTTTGACCACAATGTCACGTGCGTATACTGATTTCAAATGTCGCTGTCTGTGCACACGTTTGAAATGCTTGTTGCGGAAACAGCGGCCCAGTCAGGGGGTTTTTCCGGAGGCTCAACCATCCCGAAATTTTCAGATATGATAGGTATATATATGCGCGTATTTGTACAAGCACATGCATGACGGCACATAGAGGGAGGTCGGACGCCCCTGCCCCTCCCCCAACAGGGAAAATCTGGATCATCCACTGTGCGCAAATGTGTCGGCTTCAGTGCTGCTGCATACATTCTGAAGAACGCAATTATTCATTTCTGCTTCCCTAGGAATCAATCATGGATTTCTATTGGCATTATTCAAGCAAAGAAATTATTGATCAGCCGGTAAGTGCACATCAGTCTATGTGGACTGATCTTTTTCGTGGTCACGTTTAACCTGACCACAATGAACACTTTACTCATTTTTTTTCAACTACAGGGCAAGGACAACTTTTGTCGTGCAATCACGGTTGCCAAGCAAGTTTTCAACACCCTTACTGAGTTCATCCAGGTGAGCAGCAAGATATTTTTACTAGAATGCTGTCTGAGACTGCGAACACGTTATTACCATATTTGCATAATTCTCTTGTGACAGACTTACGAGAATAGGTGTATAACAAAAAATATCTTTTCCTCTATATGGGCAGCCATCTTTCTGTAATGTTGCTGTCAACGCCAATGCTGTCTTCTTTCTGTTCATGCGTTAAACCCATTTCCCTCTGCCTAGTGTCCGTTAGCTTGCTATTTTCACAGAACCAAAGTGTAACACAGCCATCTTAAGTACATGAACCTTAACTTGCAAGGTAGTGATTTATGAGGCAGTTGTCAACATATGTAAAACAAACTAAACTGCCGTTTCTTTATTAGTGAAGGCAGAATACTTTTTGTGGGAATGACTTTTGTGGGAATGAACTGTACGTGTCAACAGCATTGTACCATTTTATTACTCAGTTTTCATAATCGCGAGGTCTGAAACTGTCTGTTATAGTAAGACAACGTGGAATAGTTCGGAATGTGCCATGTGCGGATGAATACATCCAATGTATTCATCTTATATGCAAGATGTATATTTTATTATAAAATTGAGTCATTCATCATGCAGATTGCTGCGACGTCCAATGAGGTTAGAAAGTTTGCAGGCACAGTGGGTAGAGATGTTACATACCTTACCATAATACCATAATAAATACCATAAGGTGTTTAATAGACAGCACTCAACGACAATGAGTAATGGCGACAGTCACGGCAAGGCACGAACTCCCTGCGCGAGCGGCGTTCTTTTTTCAAGCAACCAAAGAGGACGACCCACTAGAAGGCGCTGGAGAGGGTAACCCATTACCATGTCCCAAGGCTTCTCTACAATTACCCCGGGTACGAAAAGGGAGCCGTCCGGCGACCTAACAGCTCGTCACTATGAGTGGGTCATAGTAGGCCTTGAGGCGCTCCACGTTGACAATGTCGCGCCCTCGACGGCGCATGTCCGAAGCTGGTTCGATGGGTTCGATCAAGTAGTTGACCGGGGATGTGCGCTCGACGACCCGGTATGGGCCTTCGTATTTCGGCAGCAGTTTTGAAGAAAGGCCACTTGCAGTGGTAGGGACCGAGAGCCATACGAGCGCTCCAGGAAGGAACGTGGGTTCAGAAGTGGTGGTGCCATCGCGAATGCTCTTCTGCAGCTCTTGTTCCTGCGTCGTAAATGTCTTGGCAAGCTCGCGACACTCTTCAGCGAGCCTGGCTGTGTCAGAAATAGGCGCACACTCAGATGAATCCGGCTTGTATGGAAGTATCGTGTCGATGGTGTGCGACGGGTGCCTTCCGTACAGTAAGAAGAACGGTGAAAAACCAGTAGTGCTCTGAGGGGCGGTGTTATAGGCGTAGGTGACGAAGGGCAGAATGGCATCCCAATTGGTGTGATCGGCGGCGCCGTACATTGACAGCATGTCGCCGAGCGTGCGGTTAAAGCGTTCGGTTAGGCCATTCGTCTGCGGGTGGTAAGCAGTAGTTTTGCGGTGAACAGCATGGCACTCTTTCAGAATGGCTTCCACGACTTCCGATAAGAAGACACGGCCTCGATCGCTGAGAAGCTCTTGGGGTGGACCGTGACGCAGTATGAATCGGTGTAGTAGGAAGGAGGCAACATCGCGCGCTGTAGCCGCTGGGAGGGCGGCGGTTTCGGCGTATCGCGTTAGATGGTCAACAGCGACGATGGCCCAGCGGTTACCAGCCGAAGTCAGAGGAAGTGGTCCATACAAATCGATGCCCACGCGCCCGAACGGACGGTTAGGGCAAGGTAATGGTTGTAGACCTGCTGGCGACACGTGCGTTGCAGGTTTTCGGCGTTGGCAATCGAGGCAGGAGCGAACGAACTTCTGCACGTAGCGGTACATCCCACGCCAGAAGTATCGTTGTCGAATGCGGTGGTAAGTTTTGGATACCCCAGAGTGCGCGCATTGCGGGTCAGAGTGGAAGGCCTCGCATATATCAGAACGCAGACTGCGGGGTATCACTAGTAGCCACTGGCGGCCGTCGGCGTTGTAATTGCGTCGGTGCAGGAGGTCATCACGAACGGCGAAATGGTGGGCTTGACGACGTAACGCGCGAGTGGATGGTGTTGCCGTCGGATCAGTGAGCAAGTCGATCAGCGAGGTGATCCATTTATCCTTGCGCTGTTCGGTAGCGATGGTGTGAACGCTGATTGAAGCAACAGCTATGTGAGATACTGAGCAGGGGGCATTGTCGTCAGGCAAGGGAGAGCGCGAGAGGGCGTCGGCGTCAGCATGCTGGCGTCCGTTGCGGTACAGCACGCGGATGTCGTAGTCCTGCAGGCGAAGTGCCCAGCGGGCGAGACGGCCTGAGGGATCCTTCAATGACGACAGCCAGCATAGTGCATGATGGTCGGTGACGACATCAAATGGGCGACCATACAAATAAGGTCGAAACTTTGTAAGGGCCCATATGATCGCCAGGCACTCTTTTTCCGTGACTGAGTAATTGGTCTCGGCTCTGGTAAGCGTACGGCTTGCGTATGCCACGACATATTCGGGGAACCCTGGTTTGCGTTGCGCAAGGACAGCGCCGAGGCCTACACCGCTGGCGTCCGTGTGTACCTCCGTAGGGGCCGTAGGGTCGTAGTGACGTAGTATGGGAGGAGACGTCAACAAACGACGGAGCTTTGCGAACGCGTCGTCACACTCGGACGACCACGAATTTAGGGGTCCGTTACTTCCAAGGAGCTTCGTCAGCGGCGATATGATGGTGGCAAAGTTTCGTATGAAGCGTCGAAAGTATGAACACAGTCCGACGAAACTGCGCAGTTCTTTGACGGACGTAGGTTTGGGAAATTCAGCCACGGCCCGAAGCTTGGCCGGATCGGGAAGGATTCCGTCTTTGGACACGACGTAGCCGAGGATTGTCAGCTGCCGTGCCGCAAATCGGCACTTCTTCAGATTCAGTTGGAGGCCGGCGTTGCTCAAACGTGTCAAAACATGCCGCAGACGTTGGAGATGCGTGGAGAAGTCCGGAGCGAAGACGACGACGTCGTCCAGGTAACACAGGCACGTGTGCCATTTCAAGTTACGCAGAACGGTGTCCATCATGCGCTCGAAGGTCGCGGGCGCATTACACAGACCGAACGGCATGACGTTGAACTCGTACAAGCCGTCGGGCGTGACAAAGGCTGTCTTTGGTCGAGCGTCATCAGCCATGGGTACTTGCCAGTACCCCGAGCGCAAATCGAGAGATGAAAAGAATTCTGCTCCTTGGAGGCTGTCAATCGCGTCGTCGATTCGCGGCAGTGGATAAACATCCTTGCGGGTGACCTTGTTGAGCCGTCGGTAGTCCACACAGAACCGCACAGAACCGTCCTTCTTCGTAACGAGAACAACAGGAGACGCCCATGGGCTGTCGGAGGGTCGAATTACATCGCGTCGAAGCATATCGTCCACTTGCTCGTTAATTACCCGGCGTTCTGTGGGAGACACGCGATATGGACGTTGCCGCAGTGGTGGTTGGGCGCCAGTGTCGATGTGATGCGTAACGGCGGACGTGCGGCCGAGGGAAGTTTGCCCGACATCGAAAGAATGACGAAATTCATCCAACATGCACAGAAGCTGCGAACGCTGGACCGACGTAAGGTTGTCAGCAATGGAGGGACCAAATACATCAGTAGGTGACGAATCAGACGTGGAAACAGCACTGATGGTGCGGGAACTGGTACAGTGCGAGTCATCGGGTGCGTCCAGAACTTGTGCGTCTTCAACGGGTTCCGCTTTGCCGAGACATTCCCCTCGAACCAACGTAACAATGCACGGGGATGGGTTGGTAACAATAGTGGTGCTGCCCTGAGTGACTCGCACGGTCGCAAAAGGTACCAGCAACCCTTTCCTAGTGCAGACGCGGGCAGATGGCGAAAGGAGTGCAGTGGTGTCGGAGAGACCGGCGCAGTAGACCGACACAGCCGTTGACGAGTTTGGAGGCACTTTCGTATCGTCTTGGACGAGGATCTTGCTCATTGCCGATGGACTGTCTGTCGGCGTCAAATGTGAGAACGGTGAGAGTTCGATTTCGGCTGGTGCGCAACGAATTACGGCGTCGTGGCGGGAGAGGAAATCCCATCCCAAGATGACGTCGTGAGAGCATGCCGCAATTATGATGAACTCGACGTCGTACAGAACGTCCTGAATGACGACGCGAGCAGTGCATACTGCTGTGGGATGAATACTCTGGGAGCTCGCGGTACGAAGGGACATCCCAGAAAGTGGTGTCATCACTTTTCGAAGTAAGCGGCAAAGTTTTGCGTCCATAACGGATACAGCGGCTCCAGTATCGATAAGGGCCGATGCGCGAACACCGTCCACAAGCACGTCGATTACATTCGATGGACTTCGCTGAGGGCTTTCACAGTTCGATATCGTCGCAGCCCTTGCCTCCTGGACTGCGACGACTAGTTTTCCTGCTCTCGTGCGACTGAACGTGGCCGCATGGGTGACAGTGACCGACGTCGGGGAGACGGAGAGCGGCGAGTAGCTGGAGGTGGGCGTGACGTCGGCGACATAGGTGGAGGTGGGTCGTAGAATGCTCGGCTTGACTGGCTGGTGACAGGTGACGCGACTCGAGGCGACTGCACGCGTTGACAATAACGTGCCACGTGACCGGCGTAACCGCAAGCAAAGCAGATGGGCCGGTTGTCGGGGGTGCGCCATCGGTTCGCCGGGGTAGGTCCCGGCCATGTCGCAGTACGACGGGTCGGCTGCTGAAATGACTGCATAGTGGGCTGCAGTCGGGGCCGAGGGATGGCGTCAGCATATGTAGCCGGCACACCCGCCTCAAAGAACGGAGGTCTAGCGGCGGCTTCGGCGTAACTCATTGGGGCAGCCGCAGGAATTACTTGGGGCGTCCTGGCGACAACTTGAGCGTAACTCTGAGGCGCAGGAGCCGGAGGTTGCGGGTGGTACTCAGGCATGACCTCCGCAATTTCCTGCTCAATCGCTCGGCGGAGAGGAGGAAGAAGTGTGGTCGACGACTGTTGAACGTGCGGCGGGTGGGCAAAGGCGAGGAGGGAGATCTGGCGTGCAATTTCCTCGCGCACGAATGACTTGACTTCTGCCAGCAACGCGGCCTGGTCAGATATTGCCGCCAAGCCAGCAAGCTCTGCGTCGCGTGATGGGGAGCGACGGATCATCGAACGCTGCCGGCGGAGTTCCTCGTAGCTCTGGCAGAGCGTTATGACTTCGGCCACTGTGCCAGGGTTTTTGGCGAGCAGCATGGTGAAGGCATCGTCGTCAATGCCTTTCATTACGTTCCGGATCTTGTCAGACTCAGACATGGTTCCGTTGGCCTTCTTACACAAGTCGAGGACGTCTTCGATATAACTTGTGAAAGATTCACCGGCCTGCTGAGATCGTTCACGCAAGCGCTGTTCGGCTTGCAGCTTACGAACTGCTGGGCGGCCAAAAACGCTGATGACGGCGGTCTTGAAATCGGCCCAAGTCGCAAAATCGGACGCGTGGTTGTTGTACCACAAGCTTGCTACGCCCGCGAGGTAGAATACCAAGTTGCTTAACTTGCCTTCTTCGTCCCATTTGTTGGGGATGCTGACGCGCTCGTAAATTGCGAGCCAGTCCTCCACGTCGGTGCTATCGGCGCCAGTGAAGATAGGTGGATCGCGTATACGGGGGACACCGGGACATGTGCTCGTTGCGAGAGGAGGCGTTTGCTGGGCGGCGTCTTGAGGCATGGTAGATGGCAAGGTACGGGATCGGAGCTCCAGGGGCATTGAATAGGAGCAGAGCACTCTCCACCAAATTGTTAAGGTGTTTAATAGACAGCACTCAACGACAATGAGTAATGGCGACAGTCACGGCAAGGCACGAACTCCCTGCGCGAGCGGCGTTCTTTTTTCAAGCAACCAAAGAGGACGACCCACTAGAAGGCGCTGGAGAGGGTAACCCATTACCATGTCCCAAGGCTTCTCTACACATAGTTAATTGGAAACTATTTGGAAACACCTTCGCCCTGCAATGTACAGAACAAAAGCTGGATGATGATATGAACGAATGTAATCATTACGATTAAGGTGATAATTTTCTGCATCTCGGTGTGCAGGGTCCATGTTCGCTGAACCAGCAGGCGCTAGCTCACAGTCGTCTCTGGGATGCGGTGGGCGGCTTCCTTTTCCTCTTTGCTCACATGCAGGACAAGCTGTCCAAGGTAACGCATTTATGATTGCACACAGGATTGGTCATGTTTAGTGTCACTGTCCTCCACATGCTAGCACCAACTCCTACATCTGATGGACATCATTCAGGAATCCGTGGACCATGCATCGGCTGTTTTCGTCGGAAATGTGTAGTCATGAGCATAAAACGTGTAGCATTAAATTGGCGCAGTACTGTAGCACCTGGATGAAATACAGATGAAGTACATGTAGTAAGGCTAAAATGTATAAAAATGGCTAAATTTATGTACTTAAAAACCTTCGGAGAGAGAAAGTGTGGCATGGTGTGATTGGGGCTTCACAACACCGTTTGTTATGATTAAATAAACATAAGCGTTATGAAATTGCTTAAAGCGGATTTTTTGCTGTACATTGGTTTACAGTAAACTAAGAGTATTTCCCAAAGACCGAAAGGCAAACTGCAATTAAAAACCAGCACGTTCTGTTTTAATCATTTGTTCTGCTGGCTATATTGATCAGATAATATGGATGTGGTCGCTTATTTCGTATGTGATGTTCACATCTGACAACGCAGGTTCACAGACAATGAACTTTAGAAACGCACAACGAATGCAACCTTTTTTTTTTATTCTAGAACTCAAGTCAACTGGACCTCCTCAATGAGTTGCTGCAGCTGCAACAGGAGATGGTTATCATGATGCTTAGTATGCTTGAAGGTATGGGGAACATAGCTTATAAACTGTGCTGAAATAACATCGTTGTGATTTACCTTTGCTATGAATTAGTTATATTTTTGTGGAGTAATTTTGAATGTTGCTTCCTTGCTTCTTAGCTAAAGCAGCCACTCGATTATAGATTCTCTAGGTGAAACACATGTTTTTCTCAACAAAAAAAGAAATATTGAGTTGATGTCGGCATTAAGCATAAAGATAGAGGTTTTGTTTCAAGGGTGGTATGTTAGATTTCTTCAAATGTTTTATTTTTTAGCCTGCGGTGAGCCTATTACAGAATTTGATTAATTCCCGCTTCAGAAATTGCAGGATAATCAATTGTAAACGTTCGAAACTCGTTTTCATGCGCATAAAAGATTGAATAAGACTCTTTTAAGCAGTGCTTCCTAAATGTTTAAATGTCCTAAATCGCCTACGGTTTCCATATTCTCTTGTTTTGATTGCCACGAGCAAGTTCGTCTGGAATAACATTGATGACATTCATTGCGCGGTATTTATGGTTCTCATTGCCTGCGGCATATTGGATGCCTGTAACATCTGTAATACCATAATTATGTGAGCCATCAGTATGTGAATTGCTAAATTTTGTAAACAATATACATTGTAGGTATGACTCCCTCTGGTGTTTGGCATGATTTCATTGGGTGAACATGGAACATGCGTGCTGAGGCCCTAATATTTATGATTATTACCGATTCGATATGTATGTGCATATGCATACGTACAGGGATATCAGCGAATACTTGTACAACGTGTATACAAGTTGATACTACACCCACCGGTTTCTACTGTACGCTCAGGTAACGTGATGAATGGCACAATCGGAAAACAAATGGTGGACACACTGGTGGAATCTGCCTCAAATGTTGAGGTGAGTTGTTCACCAGAAATATTGCTCTTGCAGGACAAGGATCAAAAGAGAATGGTGAAAAATGAGGACACAATGTAAAGTTGCAACTTAAGTGGAAACTAATGTTAACAACCTGGGCACCAAAGAAAAATGAAAAAGCTGGTTTCAAATACGGCAGCACAAGTAAAATTCGTTGGTTAGTTGCAGCTGACAGCCTAACACACTTTTCCCCAAGCCGTCACCTACATTCCCTTTCCCTAGACCGAACTTGATGCCTACATTGTCTATTCATAGCTAGAGTGCTGTCATGTTGTGTATGTACAATAAAGGAATGAACGCAGTTAGCTTACGCAGAAACAGTTTCAATTGTTGCAATTTTCTGCACATTTTAAAGGGGCACTGACACATAATTTCGCGGCCGAGATAGCCTGCGGGATCGATTCCCGTGAACATGCGTATATCATCTGAAAAATATCAACAGCGAATATAGCTTGCAAGGTATCATAAATGAATTTTGAAGTTTGCGCGAGCGATCGACATCGTCGCTCTATTGACACTCTCAAAGGGGACCCTGGGGACCCCCTGCTTCCGTCACGTGACCACGCTGCAACAAGGTATGATGACGTCAAAGCCGCCATGTTTTTTTGCCGCGTTTGCTCCAGCAGCCTACTTCTCGGCGGCTGCTCACAATCCGTGCGGAAGTGCGTCACAGTTCTGTGTGCTGACGTGATCGAGCGCTGCACCCACTAGGTGGTGATAGTTGCACCCGGAGGCTTGTCGTTTTGAAACCGAAACTGACACTAGTCGGTAATGATGAGCCTGTAATTAATTATCTGTTGCGTGCTGCAGCAAACAATGTGCTGTGTTATGACTAAAAGGCCCCCAGCAACACACTGCAGTAAAAAAACGCGAGGCCAAAATTTATGTGTCAGTACCCATTTAACATGTGTGAAGAAACCCGCTATGTTGTGCTAGCTGGAACAGACACAAGATACATGAACAAAATAAATCGCTGATAGATTTCTAAATGGTCAGATATAGTTTTGAACACTTCCTTTGCTTTCATTCATCGTATTCACAACGTTCCAAACATTCATTTCTGTATGTCCTATTTCTTTTGTCGTAATGCTCCTTCCTGATCGCTTCATTGTTAATTTCAATATTTTTACCTGACCAATTATGGCGGCATGCGCTTGATTTACTGTATCTTCCAAATAACAGCATCATTCACGTCTCAAACTTTGGATGCCTTTTTTTTGCAGCTCATATTGAGGTTCTTCGACATGTTCCTCAAGCTCAAAGAGCTCACATCGTCAAGTTCATTCCAGGTATGACATGTACCCAACAAGGTTGGCGTGAGATAAAGAAGTCTAATATGTGAAGTTATTGATGTATGTGTGATTTGTGCTTGCAGGAGATTGACTCCAAGAAT
The DNA here is from genome assembly GCF_013339695.2 of Rhipicephalus sanguineus. Taxonomy (NCBI): domain Eukaryota; kingdom Metazoa; phylum Arthropoda; class Arachnida; order Ixodida; family Ixodidae; genus Rhipicephalus; species Rhipicephalus sanguineus. The sequence goes on from NC_051183.1 coordinate 66,534,505, forward strand.
ACAGGTTGGATCACACCGAAGGACTTCCGGAGAGCTATGGAGCAACAGAAAATTTACAATCCGTACGTTGCTTGCAATAAGGAAATGGAGCCCTCTTGCGCGAGATAGCTCCGTAGGCGCATTTGGTATTGAAGAAGCATGAAGAAGCGAAAGTTAAAACTTGTTTAGGAGCAGGTGCAATTTGCGAGTTTTCTTATGCGTCGCTCAAAATTCGATACACTTGGAGCTGATACGCTGATACCAAGGTGCATTATGAATTTGTTTTCACACAGAGCGTCTGCTTTGCCTTCCGTTTCACTCAAACACGCAGCAGTAGCGTTTTGTGTGATGCCTTCAGCTTAATGATTGAAAGTTCATGTATATGCGAATATATGACACTCTGGTAGATGTCATGTTCACAGGTGCCTCTATTTTCTCTAGGGATGAAATTTCTTTCCTAATGAGCTGCTGTGAACCTAACATGGACGACCTGATAGATTATCGTGAGTTCACGGAAAGATTCCATAACCCCGCCAAAGACATCGGTAAGAGTTCAATTTGCACCATTATGACGTACTGTAGTGCTATAGCTTGCATGCTGCGATCATTCATAGCATCACATTGAGTCAACTTATGCAGCTTGTCTGATAATTGTATTACAGACGGTGGTGTTGCATAATGATTTTTGATCTCATGCTGATGTATACATTTTTTCATACGGCTGTTATCTCATTTTTATGCTTTATACATTAGTCAATTTTTAAATTTATGCTATAGACATTACTAATACAGAGACAGGAATTAAAGAATTATGCTTTACCGTGCATGATCTATCTAACGTAATTTTGCAAGGCTACATTATTATAGCTGAGAGAAAGATGACTTGATCTTGGCAACATAATTGTTTTAATGATTGAGACAAGAATACCACCTCACATTAAGGAGCTTTAAAGTAAGGCAGCGCAAAAAGACTCAGTGTTTGTCTGATTTACGAAATGATTATTTACTCAATAACTGTGGAGACGTGCTTACAAAAACCATCTATTGCAGGCTTCAACTTGGCTGTGTTGCTGACGAATCTATCGGAACACATGCCGAATGATCCACGGTAAGTACAATCAAATTTTCTTTAGTACAAGTCAGAAGTCTTTAATTTTCTACAATAGGGAAGGCAGAATGGTGAATAAAGAAGCGCATAAATTTAAGCACTATTCTAGGCCAACAAAGGAAGACCATATTTAAATACTCCAGACAAGACAGTACTAGCAGGTTGTGTATGCCTTACCTTCTGTTCATCTTGTAGTATGGTCCTTCTTACAATGTAACCACTGGTTTTTGTGCATACTGCGAAGAAGTGCATTGCTTATACAGAAAATAGGCAGACATTTTGAAGGCATTTGATTAAACACCTCCTTTTTCCAGGTTGCAACGTTTCCTCGAAACTGCTAGCAGTGTGCTGAACTATTTTGAACAATTCCTTGGTCGCATTGAAATTATGGGTAAGTGGGATGTGCATTTGAATTTCATCTACATGTAATTAAGTTTGTGGTACAACATTTCCTCTCGGCGCACTTCTCACATGGAACAAAAAGTTTCACTCTGTAGAAATAATGCTATTTTAGCCCTGAATGTCGGTAGGATACTTGTTTTCTAATTTTCTTCTTTATTTTAATTACAGGTGGCAGCAAGAGAATTGAGAGGGTCTATTTTGAAATCAAGGAGTCTACCATTGATCAGTGGGAAAAACCGCAGATTAAGGCAAGACCTGCATGAGGAATATTTACTGTGCCTACTGAGTTTTTAAATGCCACTGAATAGCGTAGCTCGTTCTCTGCCCTCTTTGTTGGCAATGTTACTTCATTGCACATGCCCATAGTATTAGTATTCGTTTTAGTTGTGTGTTCAAAAGAAGATTAGTTTATATGGTAATTTTATCTGTTATTTCCCTATGGAAAATTAAATAAAAGACAAGTATTCATTTCAATGACTTGCACGGGCTAACATGGAGGCACAACATTGTGGTACTTAAGAATTTTGTTAGTCTGTAGAGTAGCAATAATGGTTTTGTCAGTATGTTGCCAAAAGCTCCATGATACTTGATTTTAAAGGCACGTTTTACAAAGCTCACAGTGTGGTGGCCTGCTCATGTGGTTCTTTTCCCGTCATCATGCAGGAGTCCAAGAGGGCCTTCTTCTATAGCATCGTGACTGAAGGTGGCGACAAAGAGAAGCTGGAGGCATTTGTTAACTTCTGCGAAGATGCCATATTTGAGGTATGGTACCTCTTCCTCGCCCGATTACTTCACAGTCACACCTGTGAATTGTACGGCTGAAAATGTTTACAACCTTTCTTGTTTTTAATCACACCTTGAGTGGAACTTTGAATGCATTAAGAGATGGGGCTATTGTTTTCTATTTTATTTTAGCAGTGGTAATCTCGCAAGCAACACTGCGCGGGTTGGTGTGGCGAATTATCACGTAACCTTAAGATTTCAAAAGACTTAAATTGCGCCCCAAAAACTGTTGTTTGTCATGTCACTCATTGGATGTTTCCTTTGTGTATACCTTATAAAAATACATATATGGTATCAGTGAGTCTAGCACTGCCTAATATAAAATGAAGTGTTACGGAAGTACTTTCGCTGTCTTTTGCTTTGAGGTTGTGAACCACACCTGTAATAAACTAAATGATCAGTTAATTCTGCACTTGTTAATCTATGCTCGGTATTTTAAGCTAATATATGGTATCGAAAGAAGGGTGTGAAAAAACATCATGAAATGAGCACAGAAAAACAGTGAAAAGTTGGCGCATGAGCACAGATGCTTAAATATCATTCTAAGGCGCCCGTGAGGCGAAAGCAGCTTATCTTAGAAGAGATAGAGCCGTATACAGGCACTGAAGTTGGGTAAATGAACGCAAATATGAGACATACTTCGGACTGTGCAGATGCAACATGCGAGCAGTATATCAAACGAAGATACTGAGGAGCCTCCAGCCAAGGCGGAGCCCTACACGTTCTTGGGAGCGGAAGAGGAGAGGCCGCCGTAAGTGTCTTTCACCGCTATGCAGCTTGTAGTCTTGTCACCAAGGTTCTTCCTTTGACTTCCTTTTTAATATTTCAAGAAACCTCTGTAGTAATTGTAGCTCTCTGATAAACTGTAATACTGTGATTGTCGTAACAGTGCCTAAGCTCACTTGGCAATTGGGCAGAGAAGAAACCGTTTTGTGTGAAACCTATAATGTCTAGAGCAACTATGATGCTTGGTAACATGGAGTGGGTTAGCATGTCGAAAATGTTTAGGACTCAAGAACTAAAGCATCTGAAAAAAAATAGGCAGTGAGTGTAAGGTTGCTTGCCTGATTTTTACTCCTTCTTTCTGGTTGCCTTGCATTGGGTAACATTCTATGATGCGAAAATGTACCGCGCCGCCTAACAACCAAGTTTTATGAAATTCAGTGTGAGCAATTTTAACTGAATGATGATCACATATTAAAATGTCTCTGTCAGAAGTATGAGGGTACAAAGAAGACCCAACTAGGTATCGTTTTCAGAACTGTGCCAACAGACTAACAGGAAACAGGTTAGTCATAGGACATGGAAATACTTTATTTCAGCTGCAATATACCCATGCTAATTGAAAGACATGAAATAGCTTGCCCCATGTTGGCTCTCAATAATGTACTTTCGCGTGGTCATGACGGTGAAGAAGGCGGAATTCGGTGAGTTCAAGACGAAACTCTTCATTGGGTGAACTTGCGCCCAGGAAATGAAAAGCTAAAGTACAAGCGATATACGCTGTCACTAATAGCGGCGATGACAGTCGTCGGCCACCGGTAATCTCAGCAGTGCTAAAGCGCGTCGGCATTTATACATGTGGCAACGAAGACTCCAGCGTTATCGTTGGTGGTCGCATTAGTTCCAGAATAAACTCTTTTGTTCGCGTTGGGCGCAAAATCGTGTCGGAAGATTCTAAAATAATCGGGGAAGGTTCCCAGACATTCGCGCGAGGTTTGCGCAAGGCAGTGGTCACACGTGTAACGGGCTCGTTACTTAATAGTAGAAAAAAAAGCACGTGGCAATATTTTAAATTACAAAACGGTTGTTTTGCATTATTGTGATCACGTAACATTATGTAAGATAAGCATATAACTGAGCATACAGAAAAGGGCCCCGTAGCCTAAAGCTTTAAGGGCACCATATATTTTTGGAGTGTGGTCATGTGGTACATTAACAATTTGTTGTCGATGTCGTCATGCTCGTGTTCACAGCACCGGCTATTGGTCTATATGTATAAGCTAAGGAGTGAGCAGAAATGCGTTGAACTAGATAGCCTCAGTATATTCACATCTGCTCAACCTTATTCGGTGTTACTTGCTAGGATGCTTTAAATGAACACTCCCTTTGTCTATCAAATGTGTTTGCAAGAATCGTCCCTGTCTCGTTATACACAATTGCAGAGGCCCCCTGGAGCCCCTCAAGCAGGGCCTGGGGCTTCTGCGCGATGGCATAGGGGCATTGTTCTCTGTGTTGCGGCCGTCAAATCTGCGGCGTCAGTACCAGAAGCTGCGGTCCATGACCATCGGTGAGATCTTGCTGGGAACATTTAAGATGTCCTTCTTCGGATTCTTCTACATCATCTGGCTCATCTTCGCGTTTACAAGGTCAGTACTTTTTCGTGCTTCTTGTTGCTTAAAATCATGCAAGAAAAAAAGAAGGTTATTATTCATAATCGCTGTGGCGTAGCAACTTGGAATGTCTGAGACTAGCATAGTCGTTTGCATGAGAGAGGCAGGAGGAGCTGCCCCTCCCTCCCCCACCCCCCATCATCGAAAGAAGGCTTCAAGTCTGCTCACACCTTTATTCAATTGGAACTGTCACGTCAAGTGCAGGGTGACGGCCATCAACGTTTTGACAATAATGGTGGCCGATGACCCCTTATGTGAACATTCCAAGTACTGTTTACTTCACACCTTTATCCTCAGCAAGCCAGGCACCAAAGGCAGATCATTGTAATAAGCACATCGTCGCTTAATTTACATTGGCTGTTGCATCCATTACGAAGCTTGCTTGCTTCGGTCTCGACCAATAAGAGGAGGGGGCACTGCAGTGAAACATTTCCCTCCTAATGGACAACACTGCACATGCTTATGCAACTAATACTGAATTTGTTTAGCGCATCATCTATCAGCCGTGCTAATAACAAGCTAAGCATTTTAGAAATTCTTGGGGCATGAGAAGGAGATGGAATGTTGGGCTGCTGTCGCGCGTATATCTGTTACGTGCCAGGCGTCTCCGCTTGCTAACTCGCGCATGCAATGTTGTTACTGGCGTTACGTGCACCCTGCCTGTATTACTAGCCCAAAGCGTCGTGGCTACAGTGCTGGGCTTCTGCTGTGCTTATTTGTTTGCATTTACAGAATGTGTTATTGCAAATTTATACACTCTGTCGCAGGAGTACGGTGCGTGTTACACTCCGACTGATGGGCGGCCAACCCCTGGTCGGCAGCGCGGTGCCCGAGGAAGAGACCAGGGGACTCAAGTATGGTGGCGCCACGGGCCCACCGCTCGCTTTAGAGGCTGGGCCCGCGGCTGTGGCCATGGCAGCAGGCTGGGGGACTTCCGGCCGAGGCGGACATGGCCCCGCACATGCGCGCTTTCGGCCTGGACATCACTAAAACGGAGGAGGACGGCGAAGTGAAGTGAGTGGAAGCACTTTTATGCTTCGTAATCAAAGTATGTGTTGAAGGTTGACCCTGTGAGACCAACTTCGGTCCTAAATCGCAGTGGCCTAACTTGTTCCCGAAGCGAGACACCAACATACAGCATACACTTTCTTAGACATGCGTGCTAGAAGTAATGCATGTGCGTTGTGAATAGAAATGACACCATTGCGTAAGGAGTGAGAAATCTTACTAAATCGTCCGATGTTGTATTAAGATCTTACGAAAATCGCGTTTTCCACATTAGGAGTATATTGGTATAAACGGCTAAAAAAACAACATATACGTATTACCTCACTACTGTTAGAAATTATGCGTAAGCCTTCCCCCCACCACCCCCCTTCTGCTGATGAAGCCAGCACTGGGGACGAACGTTACTGTTACTAATAAACGTAATATATGTTCGTGGCAAGTAACGCATTAGGTGTGGCATGTGTAGCCCGCATTGTCAAAGTATCTCTAGCACGTGCGCTTGCCAGAGTCTGGTCGAAGAACCCCCAGATAATCAAAAACGCCCTAGAAACCTCGGTATGTATGTTATATATATACAGCGAGAGATACAGATTATATATATATATATATATATATATATATATATATATATATATATATTTATTTATTTATATAGCAGATGTTGGTGTTGTTGATAACTTATACGGTCATCATCACCTTTCTATAGCAGTGCTCTTGCAGCCGAAACTGCCGTTACGTATCCTCCATTGTGATAAACTACATGTATTCTGAATCAAAATTCGCTCTTTGCTTGGTCAGGTACCATGTACAACCTCCAAAGTCTACGCTAAGCCCCCAGTCGAGCATGGATGATGCCGATCAAACCACTGACGAGGACACTAGCAAGGGATCGCCGCACGAGAAGGGCTCGCCCGATGGAGAGCTGCCGGATGGCGTTCCGCCAGATGCACAGGTAACATAACAACATAGCTTGACCTGAGAAAGCACCGAGGGATAAACTAGCTCTTAGTCATTTATCATGGATCCATTGATTGCAATGACAGCTGACGTCGACAACACTCAACATGCGCAGAATAGACATAAGCTAGGATCGCTCATAATGAATTGGATCTGCGTGAACTAGTGCATTTAGGAAGACATTATTTTCTTTGTCTCCTTCCTGCCATATTTTGAAACGGGGTATACATATGTCGACTGTCTGATATTTTTATGAGCATATTTAACAAAAAATGCACAAGTAAACAAAAGAAATATAAGAGAAAAATCAAGTGTTAGCGAATAAGGAATAGCACAATGAAAATACGTCAATTCAGCCAGCGTTTTAACCAGGCCGAAAATTCCGCGATATATTTTTCAATCTCAGTTCAACCTATGAGTTGTCCGCCAAATTTGTTGTCTCGCTGACTGCCACCGAAATAAATCAAGTAGCATATTCCTTTTGATTCTCATTGCAACTTCAATATACTGTTGTCTAGGAGATAGGCAGAGGGAGAGTAGCATTATTGTTGGTTTGAGTAGAATTGATAAAAAATCCGCCGTTTTTGATCATGAAGCAAGTGTTTCGTGTTGAGTTTTCACGTTCAATGAATGCAACTTATTTTCAGACAACAGTCTTGGATGGCGACGTCAAGACAAAAGAGACTGCACAGGCTACAATGGATGGGTGAGAAGAATTGTTACAGTGTTGGACATTTTAAATGGCAACTCATTGCGGCTAGAAAGACATGCAGAGCTAGAGCAGCCTTTATTAAGCAGCATATCTCCTAAGTGCTATGTGCATCTCAGTCTGCGAAAAAAAAAAAACCTTTGGTATGAAAAGAGAGACTTGACTTATTGATGGGTCTGTCTGAACCAAAGTATTTAGCGCACCGCTGTCGGTTGAATTCTTTAGCGGAATTGTGATATCGTATTCATGACAAATTAGGCAGATCCGACACACTGTGGGAATCAATTTTGTGCGCAGCAGCCAGGAAGTAGCAGCCTAAGCCGGAAGAATTGATGCCTGGGCAAGTTGGAATTGGTTATGCATGTTCGAAACGGGCTGCGCAAAAAACAAGGGACAAAGGAAAGACTACACACCACAGAGCGCTCTGTGGTGTGTAGTCTTTCCTTTGTCCCTTGTTTTTTGCGCAGCCCGTTTCGAACAAGCCTAAGCCGGTTTTTTTGCTTTGAGCCGAACATTAGAAGGTGGATCGACGTCATTGCGTAAATTGAGTAGTTGTGCGCATATCCTGGGCTTGCCATGCACGCCAATACCATGGGCGTACAATGCGTGCCGAGTACACTGGGTAGCTCATTGTCCGACGTAGCGTAAGTACTCACGTGACAGTAGATACGCGAGTTTTTTTTTCGCCATGAAGTGCGCTCTATGGTGCGATGACGTGCATGTCGTAGGTACCGGTCGTAGGCATTATTCTCGCAACGCTTGACTATGCCTTATGGAGTCATAGGTGTACATGTGTAGTTCCTTTACATTGATACAAATGCGGATAGCCAATACTGCAATCACAATTGGTGTTGTCCTGACATGACACATATAGGGTCTTTTTCCGAAGGAGTTCGCAGCACTAGCGTGGCTCCGTGGTAGATTGCATGGGTTGAATTTCTGCTCAAGCCATGATTTTTATCCTGAGAGGAAAGAAGGGGAGGCGCAAAATAAAACAGGGACATAGAGAGGAGACCTACAACCCTGTCCCTCTTTTATTTTGCGCCTCCCCTTTTTTACTCTTAAAATGAATCGATACCAACGAGGCCAAATGGCGGTCTTGCTACAATGATTTTTATCATTTGCTGCCATCGCGATATTTCACCCATCAGCAAAGACGCCGACGCTGGCACCGCACTTCTGTGACAGGGTCTCCTTCATGCTGTCTCGTTAAGATTTCCAAAGTGTGGGTTGACATACGCAGCGATTTACCTGTGGCGTATAACAGCATACCAAGGGCCAGGGCTATTGTATGCGGGCATGTGCGAAAACGTGACTGTTAGAAATGATTTCATGACACACGCGACAGGGAAGTCGCGTTTCTCATGTCTTAATCATGTTCGTCATACGTTAATGTCCTCCTATGCGAATTTTTGCATGTAAGAAGCCAAGACGTAGATAGATAGATAGATAGATAGATAGATAGATAGATAGATAGATAGATAGATAGATAGATAGATAGATAGATAGATAGATAGATTTATAGATAGATTTATAGATAGATAGATAGATAGATAGATAAAAAGAAAGAAAGAAAGAAACGGTCAAATTGCCTTTGGTTCATTAAGAAATGCTTCGCACTTCAAATGGTGCTTTGGGTACAGTGAGAGTAATCGCACAATGACTCGGTTCTTAAAATTATAGCTGCATACCACCGTTTTTGGTGCGCGTCCAGACGACTAATCATTGAAGGCACGATATGACTATTGGTCTTTCTAAGGTTTGAAGCAAAACACTTAGAGCTGTGCGAATAGCAAAATTTTGGGTGCGAAGCGAATTCGAATATTTAAATGTGAGTGCGAATCGAATCGAATATTTTTCGAATACTTCGAAGCGAAATTGCAGAAAAAAAAGTTAGAGAGGATTCCTAAGCATATTCTTATGAGATAGCAACGTGAAAGTGTTTCTTCTCGCTAGGTTGATAAAGCGCTGGCGGGGTGGTGTTTCATAGTCGTCTTATCAAGAATGAGGCAATTTAGAGGCCGAATTCTATTTATGTACATGATTTGGTGCAACCAAAGTGTTGCCGACAACACTTTACACGTGACAGGCAAAGATGCCATTTCCTCAGCCTCTCCTCCTCTTTCAACTTCTGTGGAAGCCCAACTGATGTAGCGGACAAGGGTGTGCTCCCTTCAAGTCCGGAGTTCCAAATCTGCCTCGTAGACGTAGATATATAAGGACATCTGAAATTTTGGATGCTAAAAAGTTTCGGCTTCCGATTTTTCGGACTTCCTGCCCAAATTTCAGGTCCAAAACAGCATTAATTGAGCCCCCACCTCTGCCACATCTTTCATCTCCATGTTGCAACCAGCGTTTCCTTGAGTTAATACATTTGCGACCGTAGCAGAGATTGAAAGGCAGCTTTGCCGCAATACCGGCGTGTGATGAGGTGAAGCATATTGAAAATCTAGGGACCACTTCCAATTAAACGTCTTTTGGCAAAGTTCGACCGTAACGGAGCTTGAAAGGCAGCTTTGCCGCAATATGAGAGTGTAATGTGGTGAAGCATATTGAAAATCTGAAGGGGTCACTTTCAATCGGACGTTGACTGTATATGTCTTTGGGAAGTTCGAATAGTTCGAATAGTAAAATTCCAGTGCGAATCGAATAGCAAACACTAATCGAAAAATATTCGAAATTTCGAATATTCGCACACCCCTAAAAAAATCCTTCACCTCTTCAAGAGATTCACAGAGCCTACTTCAACTGTGTTACTGAGAAAATCTACATTACTAGTCTCACATTTCCGCAGGCTAAGACAATCACGGATATAGTTTCGTTCTTGCGTAAAACGTTTTAGCAGTGGTTCCCACCATAATGCGTAAAATTATACTAGAAAATGTCATCCCTTTCTGTAATCAGGGTATGACGGAGCGAGTACTGCACCAAGAATGTTGTTTATATGCATTTGTTTTTACAGCAAGGCTGTATATGGGTAGAGCATGGGAAAATGTGGCGACCCGTGAGTGCGCATAAAATATACTGAAGGAACAATGCTAGCATACGCCACCTTGAAGGGTCTCCGCACTTGCACTATTTCTATTCAGGTTTTATAAGCATATATAGCTAGACAGGATACCAACCGCAGCATAATCTCGGCCTGTACAATACTTCATATGTTCTAAATATCCTTGAAGCTTGCGTCACCAGACGCAAGGATTGAAACTCGCATTTCTTAAATTTGGTGCTAGAGCAATCAAAGGCTACAACAGAAAAAACTCGATAGATCCGAGCTTGTTATTAACGCCAGGGCCGCATGTTTCAGCGTCGCTGCATAAACATGTGAACGGAGGGCTTGGGCTTCTTGGTTATCTATTATATATAAGTGCGCATTACTGCACGTGTAGGCTGATTTTAAAGGGATCCTGTGTGTTTTATTTCGTGACACTCCATCCAGGGACCTGAAGCGCACGGCAATGCCGACACCAGAAATGGCGGCTATGATGATGGCACCCCAGATGGCAGCGGCGGAGCCACCCAAGCCAACCGAGGCGCCACCTGTCGCCGCCATCGATTTTAGCGAGTACGGACAGAAGATTGTGGTAAGTGCCGGGGCTAGCACCTAAATTACGGCCTATATTAGAGAACATTACACTTTTACACTTCATTATTCACGAGTTAGAGAGGCCTAAACTGGTTTGGTAATTTTAGTACTAGAAATTACAAGATTTTTAATACATATGAATGCCACCCACAATTCATTAAAAATATTCGGATGTTCAAGTTAAGCTCAATGATATGATATGCGGTATTCTTGCAGCTACCGAACCTTTGTGTCCCGCTTGTTCATAACTAGCAATAGCTTGTGATGACAGCACATTATGAACAAATGATGGATAATACGTGACTATTTTCGCGCGAATGCAACTTCGCCGCATTAAGGTTGGTCTGATAATATTGCTACCAACAAGTTCAAGAGTACAAAATATATGGCGACAGACAATTGTGATGTCTTGTCGTGAATCGGGCCCTTTCATCTGTTTCCAGACTCTGTTGGGGCTGTATTGTGTCAACACGTTTCTGTAGTGCTACAACAGACAAAGGCCGGTCACACGGCCGCAACGTTGCAATAAATGGTGCTAAAACGTATTTTGTGTATATACATATACAACCGAATGGGACGTAACGTCTGTGGACGTTAATTTTCTGAAGAAATATGGAAGTTGCAGGTGAAAGGGGGGATTTGCTCGAAATTGAAGAAGGTAACCGTATTCTCAAATTTCGCTTTGTCAGAGTTGTTTTCATTGGCCAAACACATAGGTGAATAAGTAAAATGACGTGCAAGCTGGGAATGTTCAATTTGCATGCTAGACCTACGCGAAAACTTGGGGCACTGTAAAAAGGCACTTTACAGGAACTTTTCATCATAGGTGACTACACAGTGGTGTTTAGCAGAGTGATGCTGATTTTCAGAGAAGCTGGCAGAGAGAGGGCACCTCAACGGCTTTCGTTTAGCTGTGAATTTATCTCACTTTACATCAGGCACGAGTACTTTTTCATAGACTTCCGAGGTAAAATTCAGGACGAAAAGAAGGGTACCCAATTGTGTAACTTGGCAGTGGTAATAATGCGCAAAGATTTCAGCTGCCTCCAGCGTAAAGAAAGTTTTGAGGAGCTTTTACCATCGCCTTCGTAAGATTTTTGCAAACTTACGCAGCTTTCATGCGCCTCCTTGTGTCTTGCAGAGCTTCCTGGCACGAAACTTCTACAACATGAAGTATATCGCACTTGTGCTGGCGTTCTTCATCAACTGCATTCTTCTGTTTTACAAGGTAATTTTTTCAACTTGAGCTCGGCATCAATAAGTCTAAAAACTGTTTCAGCATTGAATCTGCCAGTCTTGGTACGTTTTTCGGTGCAGCGATTATATAGTACTGTACTGAAAGCCTCTGCTAACGCATCTAATTTGCAGTGAGAGGCTGGTCAAGATCACTTAATTGAAAGCTTGTCTGATAATGTTATTTTTGTTTGCTTCTGTGAGTAGCATTGAAAGTAAGCTTTATGTTAAAATATACATTTGATGTAATGATGTGTTGAGTTGATATAGTTTATTTTATTCTCGGTGGTTTGCACCTTCAGTTTCGGTGGTCGTATACTGCTGAGCGGCTGTTCAGAACGCAAATATACAACGGGAAGCTTCATTCGTCCATTTTGATACGTGCGGGTATTATTTATGTTTTATATCAGCATTCTCTCATGAAAAACGAGAAATTTTCTAATAAGAAACTTCCTTAGGTGCACATTGGCCTGTCTTCTTACCACCCTCCTTTCTTAGGTGCAACTCTAATAGGCAGATTTTGACAACCTGCTTGTCAATATGCGTGTACCTTGCTTAGAGTGCGTCAGAAGTGCCAGATATTTGAGGAATATTCTAGTAAAACAGTCATTGATCTCTTTTGTGTGGTATGTTGATCTATGCATTAGACAGCAGAAAAAATCTTAGTTCTAATGCCAAATTTTGAGCGGACATAACCGATGTAAACATACATGTGAATGATGAGAACGCAGCTTGATTTCAGGATCCAATACATGTACTATATGCTTGCCTCACAGGTTTCAACTGGCGAAAGTGGCGATGACGACGACGCAGCAGGCGCTGTGGCCGCTGCCGCCGAGGCGCTGAGCGATACCGAGGGCGATAGCGATGCCGGCGGTGGTCTGGCCGATGTGCTAGCGAACGCGACTGAAGCGTTGTCGGACTCAGAAGGGAGCGAGGAAGAGTTGGAGGAGTGGGTGATAATAGAAGAGAAGCTCTTTTATCTGGAGCCAATAATCCGGTTCATGGCCCTGTTTCACTCACTCGTCTCCTTCTGCATGCTCATCGCATACTACCACCTAAAGGTGGGTGGGCCCTGTTGTCATGTTTGTAGCATTTACACAGTGTGGTTATTTTGTGCTTTGAGACTTTGGGACAGCCATTTAATTAGTTTGTATAACTTGTAAGGAAAGAATATTGAGGCGCACACACATAAAAACACGGACTAAGGAGACTCGGACGAGCGCGCTCGTCCCAGTCTCCTGAGTCCGTGTTTTTATGTGTGTGCGCATCAATATTCTTTCCTTGCAAGTATGAACCAACTCGTCCCAGCAGCAAGTTTTATTGAAGTTTGTATAAAAGCTTTGCTTGTAATGTTATGGCGACTGTTATTCCTGCAATAGCAGTAAGGGCTGACATTTTGTAACATCACAGCCCTTATAATATGGCGGTCATCAAATCACGGAGCAATTTCACTCATAACAGTCATACACGTTTTATATTCTATTTAGATAGGTTTTATCGCTTGTGCTGCAGTGTGCAGGAAGCTTCATTTTTCTAGAATCCCAAGCCAGACAATTAGAAGTTCTGCTCTATGCATGCGTTGACTCCGTAAAAGAAGTGCCATATAGGCTTTTTTGCTATCAGTTTAATGAAACAGCTTGTGAGCTGACATATGTAACGTGTTGTACATTCCTAATTTTGTCTAAATTATGCTTTTGCATTCAACATTGTCAGTTCAGGATGCACAGCCGAACATTATATTAGCAGCCTACATAGCACGTGCTTTACCATATTGTAAGTATGCCAAGTATCATAGCTGATGGGGAAGACATAACTAAAAAGTTTTAAGACGAAAGGCTTATATCTGTCTCTTTTAAGGTCGTATCAGGTACAGAAGGATATCACGCGAGCGTGCTAGCTAGAGGCTTTACTTCGTGTTTCCGACGTTCGCGTGAGAAAATAATAAAAGAAAGCGCCACTATCGTGCTCCAACGTGGAAGAGGCTAGTGCCTTGCAGATGCTCGTCGTCACCGCCGTCGGGAGGAAGCGGCTATGAATGAAGCAACACGCAGCCCTGATGCGATGCAGGCATTCTACGAATGTAGAATTTGTGGAGATAGAGGCTGCTACCGCAACAGAAGATAATCAGAAAGTTCGCCAGAATGCTCAGCAGCAGATCAACAGAAGGTGGAACCAGACTTTCGCCTTGAAGTCCTTAGAAATTTTTTATGCTATAGTTATCTTTGATTTCTTTGCAATAATATACAATAACTTTTGGTGTTAGTCAAGCTCGACGGATCCATATATCTGTATGCATACAGCCGGGGAGAAATAAAAAGCGGGAACAGCTTCGACAAGGGGAACAACTTCGGCAAGGGAACAACTCCGGCAAGCAGATGTAATTTCGCGGTTGCAAGAAAGTGTAGAAGCATCACATTTAGCTGTATAAAAGTAACAAGGAAGAGGAAAACGTAACAAAAGCATTTTATCTCAAATAGCTGAACTTCAAACATTTCCACAATGCGCGTCACGCTGCACCCAATAAGCTTTATAAAAGGGGTACACCATGTTCCTATCCACTCCAAAATGTCATAGGACAGTTTAGTGCAGAGTAAAACGGTACTGTTACCAGGTGGGCAGTATTTCTTTTTTGCAATTTCCGTAAAAGGCTGGTGCTTTATATTAGCTTGATAGGCACAGTTTACATATTCAATAGTAAGAGGAACAAAACACGCAACTTTCTTTCTGTACAGGTTCCACTAGCCATCTTCAAACGAGAGAAGGAAGTTGCCCGTGCCATGGAGTTTGACGGTCTGTATATCACGGAAGAGCCTGCGGAAGATGACGTACGCGCACGCTGGGACAAGCTTGTGATAAGCACCAAGTGAGAAGTACTGCAATGCATGAGACGCTTGCGTCTGACTCATGTGGAATGAAGTGTTTATCCTGCACAGGCAGTCGCGGTCACGTCACAGCAAAAGTTTTCAGTTATACCCGAAGGGTAACGCTCTGATAGCATAGCGATGTTGAGCGTCACAATATGAGTCCTTCGATGTTTTGTTTACTTCCCATAAGATTGAAATTGGAGCTATGGAGCTTACGAGCAAGTACCTGCTGGTAATTAGGAACCGCATTAGGCTGCTACTTGGTGCATCATAATTCTGACCCAATAAAATGCATAGTCAGTGGCATATAGGTGACATTTTTAGACAGTTCGTGAGATCAAGTACGGAAAACTGCAATCTTTAGTCAATGCCCACTAGAACATCAGGTAGCCCTAGTTTTACGGCTACTGATTACTGCAGAGCTTGCACAAAACAGTTCTGTAGAACACTAGGGTGCTTATATTGTGCGCTCATAGAACGATAAATGCAGTGTCAAAAGGCAAATGGTGCCTCTTCTCTGTCACCATAGTGATTGAGCGTACCCTTGGCAGTACATCAAATTCACTTTGTAGTTTTTGCAATCAAACAAACTTTGTTTTTGGAAGTCATCTAACCTTCTGCCCTCAAGCCAAACACGTGTAAGGCCAGTAGCTCAACAGCGCCGTCAACGTGCACCTGTCTCAAGCATCATTATATTTATTCCTGAAAGAAAACGCATAATACGTCAGTTCATCTCCGAAGGAAATGGGTTCTATTTATCAAGGCCTATTTTTGCATAATATTGAATATATAGCGTGAAGTAGCGGTATCAACCAAGCGGGCAATCGGCCGGTTTAAAAGCATAAGTGAAAATGCAGTGATCTTTTGGTACATTACAGCCTTTAGTGAACGTTAAAATTATATTTGGTATCAGGGTTTCATAAAGCACGATCCTAAGTACAACTGCTGAGAAACTTGAGAAAAAGGAATCTCACTGCGGCTGTCGTGACAAGTTACGATATTTATGTCGGACGGCATGTTCGAAAACTTATTCGAGTGTTGTTGTCAATGCGTTTACTGGTAAAAGTAGTTTACCTTTGACTTCTCCTGTATTTGTATTTCTTTTACAAGAGAGTAAGGTGCGGAATAAAATTATTACTGTGTATAAGGTTGCTTTTGCGCCAAATATTTTAAAACACATAAAACAAACATCATTTTCTGCTATCTTTATTCCAGATCTTTTCCTGTGAACTATTGGGACAAGTTCGTCAAGAAAAGGGTAAGTGAAATTCCTCGGCATAAGCACTCTGCTTTGTGAGCTGTGAGCCACCCCGAAAGCTCAGGGTGGAATCCCGAGCACATAGTTATACCGCATTGTACTCTAGCGACTGTGCGGGGACAGAAATTATTTCCTAAGAAGTACAAATGTTGTGTTTGCAGAAGTGTTTGTTTTAAAAGTTCGCGCTAACTGAACAAGTTTGCTTATTAGTAACCGCGGTGGTATAGTGGTTACGATGCTCGGCTGCTGACGCAAACGCCACGGGTTCGATCCCGGCCGGGGCAGTCGCATTTTCGATGGTGGCGAAAATGCTAGAGGCCCGTGTGCTTAGATTTTAGTGCAGCTCAAAGAACCTGAGGTGGTCGAAATTTCTGAATCCCTCCACTACGGCACGCCTCATATCGTTTTTAACACCCCAGAAAATATTAAAAATGCTTGTCAATTCAATGCCTTTTTAACAGCAGTTTTCTGTACCATTATAGCTAACGCTAGGTGGTGCTAGAGTAACAGATATTGCATTCCATATGTAAATTATTCTTGGTATAAGGAAACGTTAAAAAGCTCATTCAGCCACTCAGGTGTTGTGGGCAACGTCCACTTCATTTATGATAACGCGGCCAAAATGCGAAGGAAAAATTACACCTTTCGGCATAAGCCACACAGTTCCCCACAATATATCAATTTCTAATTAGAGTTTATTGATTTGTCAATAGGTGCGCCAGAAGTACTCAGAGACCTACGACCCAGAGGCACTGAGCAACGTTCTTGGCATGGACAAGAGTGGGTCCATCTCTCAGGAGCAGGAGGAACCCAGCGGCCTGTTCCCTCTGTAAGTCTCAATTAAGTAACACACATGTGACCCTGTAGAACATGCCAAGTATCTCTAGAAAAGTTGTACGAACGCAGGCATTAGTCATCTTGGCTGAAGTTGCTTTCAGAAATTGAATGCGATTGGAATACGAATTGGCGTCTGTGAAAGGTGGTGCGTCAACTGCGACTGTCAGAACATTTCTTTCTCTGTAGAATAGAAAGGTTTTTTCATTAGTGAACAGTCTTATGTATTAATGTAATGCGTGTGATCAGTGTTCCTTAGCACAATATTTACAAAGCAAGTTATTGCATTGGGTCTGCCCAAACAGGAGTGTGTGTGGGCATTTTGTGCCTTTAAAACTATGCTGCAGTAGCAGCAGAAGTTAGGGCGAGTTGATCATTTACCCGTGTCCTTGTCGTTTATGTACGCTGAAATTGTGGCATCATTACTGCTGTGTGCTATTGGCTGAGCGGCAGCTTATGTTGGACATACGAAAACTGTTGAATAGTCCTCTCTCTCTCTCTCTCTCCTCTTGCTGCATTTTATCTAGAAGTGCTGCATATACGCAGCAGTGTTGTCATAACTGTGATACCTTCAAAGTCTCAATGATGCCAATAATGTCATTTATTTTCTTCTTTATTTCAAGCATTACAAACGTCGACTGGAAATACCAGATTTGGAAGTCTGGAGTCACAATCACCGATAATGTAAGTATTGTGAGAGCATGTAAGTTTTTTTCAAACGTGTTGAGCACGGAAACAATAGAACACTGTGTGTTTCACATCGTATGGATGGTTAGCACCATCATACACTTTCATAAGCCACTAGGTCACGACTCTTCAAGAAAATTTGATGTCAGCCTTCTTTCATGTGCTTATGGTTGTACTGATTCAGTAGCAAGGTGTGTGACCGGGCTAGTTGGTATTCCATAGCGACGTGAACAGCTCGTGAAACACAGAGGGACAGGTAACCGACGAGGACTAGTTTTTCTGTATTATTCCTCGTCGGTTACTCGTCCTTGTGTGTTTCACGCGCTGTTCACGTCGCTCAGTAGCAATATCAAGAAACACCGATTTTAATTGAATGCAACATTAAACACATTTGTGTTCTACCTTTTGCTAGTGATGGCAAAATATTTTCCTGATGAGATGTGCACTGGTAAAAATAATAATATTATTGTCATTCTCAGCCTGTCTTAGTCCACTGCAGAACAAAGGCGTCTCCAAATTATCTCTTGTTTACGCTATCCTGTGCGAGCTGATTCCATTTTATGGCGAGAACTTCTCAGTTTCGTCACTCCATATAACCCTCTGCCTTCGTCGACTGCGTTTCCCATACCTTGGTAACCAGTCTGTTGCTCTTAGTGTCCACCGGTTTTCTGTTCTATGCATTACATAGCCAACCCAGGTCCATTTCGTTCGCTTGATATCAACGAGCATACCTGCAACACCTGTTTGTTCTCTGACCCATTCTGCCGTCCTCCGATCTCTTATTCTGGTTTCTATCAATTTACGCTGCATTGCACGCTGCGTGGTCGTCAACTTTTTCTCTAGTTGTTTTTTTATCGTCCATGTTTCAGCCCCATATGTTAGGACTGGCAGTATGCAGTGATTGTTTACTTTTCGCTTTAATGGCAGTGGCAGATTTCCAGACAACATTTGGGAGTGCCTGCTGAATGGGCTCCAGCCCATTCTTATTCTTCCGTGATTAGGCTCTCGTGTTAGCAGTTGTTCTATGTACATATAATCCTTGTATACGCTCCAATGTATGCTTTTTAATATTGAACTTCTTTACTTCAGCTTCCAAGGCATCACTACTGATTTTCCGAGAAGAAGAAATAGATTACACTAAGTCGAACAAGGCTGGGTTACAGTAGAGTAGTGGACAACTAAGTGGTCTTGGCTTGGCTAAGTTTTTGCCCTCTCACCTCTCTCTTTCCCACTCCTTGCTATACTATACATGGCTATGCTTGCTCACTTTGTTTCTGTCTTTCATGTGTCTGTTTGTTTCTCTTTCTCTCTCTGTCTATTTATTTCTCTGCCTTTCCATCGCTTCCTGACTTCCTTCTCTTTATTTCTCTCTATGTTTTCTCACTTTCTGTCTCTGTGTAGTCGTTCTCTCGTCTTGCATCTTTTTCTCTCTTTATTCCCATTCTTTGTGTCTATATCTCTATTTTTTCGATCTTTTTCTTTCTCTCTCTCTTTTTACTGCTTGTCCCCCCCCCCTTCTTTCTCTCCTCATCCTCACATCTCTCCCTCTCATTCTCACTTTTGTTTGCCACCCTTTGCTACACCATGCTATACAAGACTATGCTGCACTCTTCTAGCGTGCCTCGTTAGCCGAGTGGTAAGGACGCTCGGTTTCGGATCGTGGTTGTGCGGATTCGAATTACTTGCATTCTCTTTATTCTATCATTTTTCTCTCTCACTCTCTGTTTCTCTCTTTCGTTCTCTCTCTTTGTACGTGTTCCCTCGGCCATCAAAGTTATTGATCCCTACGCCGGACAAATCGGTGCGCGTGTTCTGGGAGCGAAGCAGAATGTGACGAAGATGAAGAAGAGGATGAATAGAGCACGTGCTGGTTCATGATGACGATAATTTTCTATCTACGACACACGGCAAACCTCGAGTATAACAGCTCTGCTGTTATATATACAATGAACACCATGTCTTTTGTTATTATGCACAGCGTAGCTTGCTTTCGGCCAGGTTACTGCACTCATGGTAAGAGCTTACAAATGACAAGATGTCATCTTGTTCAATGGCACTCGCATCCACTTGTCCTCGCTGACTGGTGCTCTACACTTATGCATTCTACGTAAAGTACTCATTTACTATGGGTGTCTCATCTTACAATATTTTGACTCAATAGCATGGAAGAGCCAGTGCCTCAGAAAATGCGGCGTCGAAGGCATTGGTTGTGAGCGGAAGGTCGGCATTGTCTGTGAGTGAAAAATCCTGATAAATGCAAAGAACAAATACTAGCATTCCAGCCTGAATCGAACCTAGGCTTTCTGCGTGGTAGTCAAGTCTTGTACTGAGGAAGCACGCCAGTGCTTGAACCTGCTTTTCACAAGGACCCTATATTGGTGCCCTGTAGCGCGAGGAGTAATTTAAACATACGTAATAGTGGGTGGCATAAAATCAGAGTCGCACCCAATGTCACACCATGTGAATTGCGGAATCAAAGAGTAGCGTAAATATGCCGACCCATTACAAAGGACTCCGTAATTATTCATTATGATTGTGATCATCAGCCGCAGTAGAATTAGCTGTTCAAGTACGTAGTTGCGCCTATAGCCTACAGACGCATAGTGGCTACTTGGCTGATTCACAATATGCTGAATATTGGCGTAGCGGGCACTTAGCATTTGCATTTGTAGTAGGCGCCACTGGAAGGTTTACAACGGCAAATGTGACGCGCACAGACGTCCCTCTCCTCACAGCACGGTTGATGTATCCACCGAGAAGTGTAGCATGGCAAGGAAATGAAAAGGCGATGCGAAAGGGTCCCAAAACACTATCGTGTCCCTGTCTTAACTGGAAACATCAAACGTCCTCTAATCCTTTTGCACTAATGTCTGCTTCGTATATATGCTTTTATCTTCTTACCTCTGTAACTATCTTTTATTATGTGGAGTGTAGCAAAGAGGACTTGGTTTCCTAGTCACATTTCTACGTACTTCATTTATTAATAGTCTGAACTGTAGTAGACAAAAAAATCTAATGTTAGTAAAAATGTAGCTTTCAGCTGCATGTGCAAGGAATAGTCATAAATGTTTTTTGAATTCCTTTCAATTGCAATAGAGCGTCAGTACGTGCTTCGCCAGACATGCAACCTCCTTATCGCACGTTGCTTACATCGCCTTTCTTTGCAGTCCTTCCTGTACAACTTGTGGTACTTCACGTTCTCGGTGATGGGCAACCTGAACTACTTTTTCTTTGCGGCCCACCTGCTGGATGTGGCTGTCGGCTTCAAGACACTGCGCACCATCTTGCAGTCCGTCACACACAACGGCAAACAGGTGTGTAGCTCCATTAAATTATCCCCTCTAGCGTAGCCTGCATAACACATTCAGAAATCTTCCTGCCCTTTACAATACAACATAGCTTGAAGAATGAGCTACCACACAGATGACTGTTTCTATGTGAGGAATAATAAGTACATACTGAAATAAAAAAAAATCTTAGGGAAATAAAAATAATGGTGAAAAAAAATATGAAAAAATGAACGGCAAAAATAATTGAGAAAAATAAGGACTGATATAAAACTAGTTTAGAATGTAAACGCACAATAAATGACTGATTCGGCACTTTATGTGAAAAAATAATAAAAGGGCAATACACTAGCATCCACGGCATCAAATATCAGATGTGGCATGCAGTTGAACTTAAAACACATTACCATATGGCTTCGCAGTATTGTGTTCTGAATTACATGAAGCGGCCTCAATAGTGTGGCTTCACGGAAATGAGATACGTATTGTGCAAAGCCTGAAATGATGTTTGCAAAAATCTCTCGTAATGAAACCAGTGGCTTCTGACAAGAAAGTCTGAAAGTTTTCTATGGATGCGCTGAAGCAAGATTTGTATCAAATTTCGGTTAAGCTGATTTTTTTTTCTCCGGCGTGGCTTTGATGCACACTAGGAATCTGAAGTTTTTTCTGTTACAGAATTGGTTATTTGGAATATGGGTTTAGCGAAGTCCTTGTTATATGTGTATATTCAAACCTATGCTCCTAGCTTTTTCAAATGTTATATGAGACACTCCCGAATAACCTTAATTTTGGGGACTATGCTATGAATTGTGCTAACTGCAATACTAGAGGCCACAAATGCCACTGCTCTTAACCGTATGGCAGTGCCCTTAACCGCTAACAGTAGCGGTTGTGCACGATTTGGACTGCACTATTAACTTGTGAGTCCTAATTTGAGTATTTTACTCAGCTTCATAGTTTGGGGACAGCAAAAAATTAAGGCTGTTCGGGAGTTTTGGAAACATGTAAAACGCATGACAATACAGCACAACGCCACTATAGCATAATCAAGTGGTGCTGATTTGAGTTCGTATAATGACTGGCGCACGTCATGTTTCAGCTGGTGCTGACAGTGATGCTGCTGACTATCATAGTGTACATCTACACGGTCATAGCGTTCAGCTTTTTCCGCAAGTTCTACGTCCAAGAAGAGGACGACCAGGTTGACCAGAAATGCCACAGCATGCTTACGGTAGGTAGCCACTCTTTTGGGAATGTCAGTATACAAGAGGGCGATTGTGTGGCTACGTATGGTGTACATTGAAGATGTAATGAAACATGCACCGAAATCAACTTGAAAGCTGGAAATTTGGTATTGATGTCGCTTTATCATTCTGAGATTGCTGACGGCAAGATAATTTCCAAAGCAATGCGATTAAAATAAAAAAGGTATATTGTCAAACCCACACTATGTGGTCTGTCATCAAAAGCTGCAAACCACCTCAGTGATTCTTTATCTGTGGCGTTAAGGAAAAAGTTTAAGTTGTGCGTGCAAGGATGAAACGCAGTAAGCAACACAGTGGCCAAACGGCGTATATTCAATGGAGCTTTACTACACAGCTATGCGCAAGCTGCTTTAGCTGCGTTCCTCCAATATATTCTGTACTATCACGCTTGGTAATTGTCAACCTGATATCTTTTTTTTCTTTTTACAGTGCTTTGTTTTCCACCTCTACAAAGGCGTCCGAGCTGGTGGCGGAATCGGTAAGTATAGGAGCAACTCTGTGGTAGACAAAGCAGTGTTACTGGTTAAAGACAAGGCATTTTCGTGGGCTAAAAAAATTGGGCAGTTGCGAACTAGTGGAGCGAAGACTAAAGAAACCGCGGAGCTGGTGGCGTTCCTGTTCTTTTTTTTCTCCTCCTAACCCTCATATATCTCCTCCTCACACGGGGCGAAAATGCTTGAGGCCCGTGTACTTAAATTTAGGTGCACGTTGAAGAACACCAGGTCATCGAAATTGCAGGAGCCCTCCACTACGGCGTCCCTCATAATCATATCGTAATTTTGGGACGTTAAACCCAACAATTTTAATGAAACCCTCATTTCCCTTTCCCGCCACCTTGCTATACCATACTATACATGGCTATGTAATGCTTTACCCCCTTTCCCTCCTCATCACCCTCACTTTCCTTTCTCACCAGCAACGCATTCATATGGTTTCCTTAAATGCGTGCACTCTGTAGTGGGGCTTGCCCATGTCCTTTTGGCGTACACCATAGAGTTTCATACAATAACCTAGAGAGGAAACTGGAGCTGCGATCGTTCAACCACCATGGGAATGATGGGAAGTACAGTCTTCGGATTGGATTTCATTTGCTAGTGAACTGTCTACGGACCTTTTTCTACAGTTTCAGTTTCGTTCTTTGCGAGGCGTCGGCAGTGGGGTGCGTTGCAAAGCACTCAAGCAGTGTCTTTGTTGTTCAAAGATGCTGAAATCCGCTAGACCTATTGGTTTGCTGCGACGTTTCAGCTTTACAGGTTGTATTTGACAGTTTTAGCAAAGCGTCGTGCACTCACCGCTGCGCACAGATGTAGCGTCCCATGCCAGTGCAGGAAACTGCATAGAGTTCACATTTTGTGATAAGCGCTACTTGTCAAAATACTTTCACATCGACTGCAAAACGACAGCGAAGCTAAGTAGACGCACCGTCACGCTCCTCTGACTCGACTTCACAACAAAACCAGAGATGCGTTGGGGGCACGCCACTTGAATAGACGCATCTGGCATCGCCGCAGATGATACGTTAGGTGTTTTTCACTCAATACGGTACTGTTATTTCCATAAATAGATAATGCGTATTTTCGTGATAGAGATAAGCGCGTTTGTTTTACAGCGAAAGCTGTTATGAGATCATTTCACCGGCCGTTTTTGGCGCCGTAGTTGTCCGCCGCCGCCGCCGGTGTCCGTAACCAGTATCGCTCGAAATCAGAAAAAAAACGAAATAAGAAAAAAATTCCAGGATGGAACGAGGTTCGAACCTGGGCCCTCTGGGTTGGAGCCCAGTATTCAACCTCTGAGCCATGCCGGTGCTTGAAACTGCTTTGCAAAAAGGTCCTATACAGGCTTCATGTCGGGAAGGAACCACATTAGCATATGCAATATAGCGTGGTAGAAGAGTAAAATAAGCTCCAAGCGTCGCACAACGCGAATTCTGTAACCAGGCGTCACACAATGTGAATTGCGCAACGAGTACGTTGTTGAATGCTTCCAACCCATTACAAAGGACTCTGCCATAATTCTTCATTGTCATCAGGCACAGCATCAACAAAGTGCGCATAATGCCTTACATGGGTTTAGCAGGTACCAACGCTCTCCGTAAAATGACGAAAAATGGCACAGTGCCTGCTGCCCTACTTCTCAAAAATTACAATGATTTATAGCGTAGTGGGTTCCTCGCAAGTGCACTTGTATTAGTTGCCAAGGAAGCCCATAAACGCATGATCCACTTCCTCGGGGTCTCAGTAAAATTACAATGACTTATAGCGCAGTGGGTTCCTCGCAAGTGCACTTGTATTGGTTGCCAAGGAAGCCCATAAGCGCATGATCCATTTCCTCGGGGTCTCAGTAAAGTTCTTCGCCCCCCCCCCCCGTCTCTCTTCCACGTCAACGTATGTTATACAGCATGACGGGAGAGGGAAATAGCGACCGGGCGTCACCCAATGCAAGTTACATAACTGGTGGGCCGTGTAAAGATTCCAACCCATTACAAAGGGCTGAGCCATAATTCTTCATCGTCCTCAGTCGTCGCGTCAACAAAGTGCACATAATGCCTTACAGACGTGTAGCTGGTGCCTCGCTTCTCCGCAGAATGACGAATAATGGCTTAGTAGGTGCTTCCCAACTTCACAAAAATTGTGATTTATGGCGTAGTGGGTACCTTTCTAGTGTACTTGTATTGTAGCCCCAAGAGAGCTTAACGGGCTCTAGAAACGCCGCTCTTCCAGCTTTCGCTGTGACTGTGCTGCGGTTTCAGCGCAGGCCTGGCATTTTTGTGTGTTGTAAAGAAAATAACTCATTAAATTGTGATGCCAAATCTGGAACACAATTGCAGAGCAATGCATACCCTGGTGGTTGAATTTGTCCAGGTTTCAGTTCCATCTCACGGTCAGGCAAACTTTTTGCAATACGTTTTACGTAGAAAAGAATGAACCAAGTTTTCATTGAAAATAACTTCACATCGCTTTGTTTTACACTCGGCAAACAAGCGTCGCGAATCTCAAGAACCTAATCCATCCAAAGCAAATCCGAAGCCTGTACTTCCCATCATTCCCATGGTGGTTGAAGCGCCTCTCAAGGAGACCGCGTAGACACTAGCGCCAGATTCCCCTCTAGGTATTATTGTAAGAAACTCTATGGCGTACACCTACCAAGTGGTTTTTCCAGTCCACGGGTGGCACCATACGCCCGGCTTTAACAGCTCTGCTGTTAATATTTTCAAAATAGTGTGAAATCTCACAATCTTTGAAGCGCGATATTTTCAATAGCTTCAGTGCAGACCATGTAAAATGCCTTGATTTACAAAGCAAACATACTGGCCTACACAAGTGTGCAGCTCTGCATTGTTAGCCAGGTACCGGATATACCATTACCGCAATACTTACCTGAAAAGGATGCCTATATTCGATTGTTGTTTTTGGAATAACTACATTCATTGTTTTTATGATAAGGAGTGATGTTTTGTAACCACTTTCTTGCATTATATTTCTTTCAAAACAAGTCAAAGAGACTGAACGGTACTGAAAATTGCGTCTTTTGAGCGTCATAGCAACAGTTATATGCCATCGGATGAAACTGCAAGAATTACGAAATAACTACCAATGTGCATTGTCCTCTAATGAACTCTGTCCTCTTAACTGGACATGTTATGCCTTTTTCTTTTGTCATTTGGGAAATATCATGGGGTTATGGCGAAAAGCGATCTGCAATAGCGTTTTCGCACACACGTTAATCCCGTTTGTTGCTTCCAGGTGATGAAATCGAACCTCCGGACGGTGACGAATATGAGGTGTACCGCATCATTTTCGACATCACTTTCTTCTTCTTTGTCATTGTCATCCTGCTGGCCATCATTCAGGGTAAGGTCATCATAAATATTTTGAGCCGTTTCAGATTACTTATGTAGGAATTGGCATGATAAATTACTCTTCCCTGCTTTTTAATGGGACAATAGTAAAGAGCACGTTTTGCAGAAGTTCCGGTGTCAGCGTCGTCGGTTGTGAGCGAAAAGGCAGCGCTGTCCGTGAGCGAAAATTCGAGATAGATGCAAATAAGTAAATAATAAAAAAACTTGTGTTTGAACAGGAATTGAACACTGGCTTTCAGCGTGACAAGAAGGTGTCCTACCACACAGCTACGCTATTGCTTGAAACTGCTTCTGAAAAATAGAAACCTATACGAAAGTCATGTAATGCGAGGTGTCTCCTTAATGCATGTAATGTCGCGTGGCCGAAGGGCTGATCGCGCCAGGTGTCAAGGCCTGAATCCAAGAACGATGAGCGGTTTAAAGGCCCACCCATTACAAAGTGCTCAAACATGTTTCATCATCACAATCAGTAAAAACATCAACAAAGTGAACAGCTGCATAGGTTCGCGTGTTCATACTGACGCGTAGTAAGTACCTCGCTGATTCGCAAAAGAAACAATTATGGTGCGGTGGGCACTTTGTAACTACACTTGCCGTAGACATTGTAGGATAATTTGAAGTGGCTAATGTTACGTGTACAGGCGTTCCCTTCCTTGCAGCATAGCTGAGGTGTCTACGGAGAAGCGAAGCAAGGCTAGCGATTGAGATGGCGATGTGAACGGGGCCCGATTACGCTATCGCGTTCTAATCTTGAGGCGGAGCTCAAGCGTCTTCCAACTTTTTTAATTAAATGGAATACTTCAGCAACGTTAATGTTAAATGAACACTTGTTGCGCGGTCAAACTTAGCACAAAGGTACATTTTAAGATAAAGATTTCGACTGCGAAATAATAGAACTGAAATTGAGCTTCACTTGACTAATAGTTAACGCGTCTCCCAAATCCTAAATATTTAGAGTAGTTGAAGCGTAAACACTTTTAATACAACATACGCAGGAGGAAAGTTATGCAAAAAATAGCTGAATATATACATATACTGTTTCTATTATATAAAGAAAAAGCCGTTTGATGGGAAAGCTTCGGTGGTTCCTTGGGAGACATGTCGCTAACAAAGGCATTCAAGGGCTTATATTACAATGAACACTCTATCAGGTAAATGCCAGCATTCGGAGTTGCTGAGCTCTGGCTGCAGGAAATTAAACGCTTTTAGCAGCATGTTCGTCTTAAGGGAGCGGCTGCACGTACATTTTATCTGTGGATTCTTATACTATGCGCACTCATTGTCGTGTCAACCTTTCACACGTGATTGCAATTTTACAAACTCAAAAGTAATTATAGCCTCTACATGGTGATAGGTACAATTCTTTATTACGATGAGCCCGCGAGAATAAGTAGTTTAAAGACTAATGTTAGATTTTGTGAAGGTTAGTGACTACTTATCAGATGACATCGCCCATCACTCTGAGAACACTACTGCTGATGAAACATGAGCGAAGCTGCCTTAGTTTTATTTCATGCTATGTTGAAGTGACACTCGAAATTTTCACACGAACACCTATCAGTGCAGAGTTCTAGTTTTCGTTTCTCAAGTTACAAGAGCGATATTGCCAAACCTAGTTATTTGAGACATTCTAAGTTTAAGTGTGTACATATATACATGTAAACCAGTTCTTTGTGTTCAAATGATGAAAATTCGAGGCAATTTTAGACCTATTTCAACGCTGAATGAATGCGGGTACAACTTCCATCAGTTTTCTTGCACATACCTTTTTTCTGGAGTTTTTATGTTGCACTGACAGTGAACTTATGTAAATCTTCACTGAGGATGATTCAGCTGAAAATTTCCACTTTCCTAATGCATGCTTCCTCTACTTGCATGTAGCGGTCTCTATACGGCTACCGTTGCTGTTTCAGGTCTCATTATTGAT
Organism: Rhipicephalus sanguineus; assembly: GCF_013339695.2. Taxonomy (NCBI): domain Eukaryota; kingdom Metazoa; phylum Arthropoda; class Arachnida; order Ixodida; family Ixodidae; genus Rhipicephalus; species Rhipicephalus sanguineus. The sequence goes on from NC_051183.1 coordinate 66,562,647, forward strand.
GCCTTTGGAGAGCTGAGAGACCAGCTGCAGAGTGTGGTCGATGACATGGAGGTCAGTATTCTGTCTGTCCTGCATCTGTTACGTCATGCTCAAACTTTTTCGACAATAAGTGTAACAATGATATTAGTATTCTTTGTGCTGCTCTTTTCGACCATAATTCCTATCATACCTTCAAACACTTCGAGAAGATCGTAGTAGTACTCCGAAATCACTAATTGTTAATAAGTTCACGGAGCAATGGAAGAAGCATACTGGCTGAAGCATACTGACATACATTTGTATACATTTATATTTGATCAGTATGCTAAAAAACTCGATTTGTATTTGTGAAACCAAAATCCCCCCAAAAGAAAGCTAGCTGTGTCAAAGTAATCAACGCATACCATGTGCAGGCGGCATTATTAAACAATTATGTTTAATAAACATCGGATAGCCTAATAAAACTTCTCGTTGAAATGACGTGTAGTTATGTGACGCGTATCCGGTTTGCAGAAAAAGTCGACGGACAAACACTGTGATTAACTTTGCACGTTATTGCCTTCTTATGGCCATCTTTGGCGAAAACACACAATCTACCGCAATGCATATTACATGTCTGCAGCTGCTAACGACAATGTTGCGAAGAAATTGCATGGGCAGTTATTCGAAGCCTGTAAATTATGCCGCTGCCTTCTAGATCTTGCGCACACCACCTATGGGATACGAATGTATGTCCTGTGGGAATCCACCCTGCATTTTCTGGCTGGTAGTTTTCAGTTTTCCAATTATTCTAGTGTTGTTTGCTGATTTTATTGAACGAAAATAGAGGAACCAAGAAACTCAACCTTGCGCTGTACTTCACGACAAATATACAATTCGGACAGATTAAAAAACATAGTGTTTTTGTGCTAAGCAAGAAGCACATGGTGACAACAACTGCTCTGTGTTATTTTACCTTGGTGCAATTGGCGTGTTTTTTTTTCTTTAGTCGAACTGCTTCATCTGTGGCATTGGCAAGGACTATTTTGATCGGGTGCCCCATGGCTTCGACACGCACGTTCAAAAAGAGCACAACTTGGCCAACTACATGTGAGCGCATCTGTTTTCACAATCGGCGCCTTTCTTGTTTTTTTTCTTTTTTTTTGCCGGACACTTCATGCACTTATGGCTGCTGTCTGCCAAATGCTTTTCCCTCATGAATTGAGCCAAAGTTATGTGGAGGCAGTTCACTGAAAATCATTAGCGAAAAAATAATCTTTTTTGTCATGTGTTGCGCTAGTGACTGAAACTTTGTATAAGAACAGTCAAACGAACTTTCTTGTAATCATAGAGTTCAGATATTGCATCTTCCCGCTATTCCTTCCCTTAACCTGTTGTAGGGGTACTATAGCATAAAGGCTTTCCAGGTGGATTCATTGGAATAAACAACACTGTACTACCTCGAAAGTGTACAAAATATAATCAAACACGTCGTAGCTGAAACCGGGATTTTTAGAATTCTGTGTTGAGAATTATGTGTTCAAGTGTTCCATTTACCGTATTGCTGAGTAACCAATAGCAGCGACTAAGAGTGAAAAGGGGCCAGAAAGGTGAACATTTTTTTGGAACGAGATTGTAAGAAATAATTGCTATTTCAAATAGACTCTAACGTGCATTTGGCGTAGCAGCTCTTTCTCTAATTTTGCATGTTCTGTCGTTTGAGAAGATATTCGTCTTTCCCATCTGCTATAGCCTTTCCCCATGTATTAGATATAAAATGGTGCTTTGTTTTTGTTTTATATATAGGTTCTTCTTGATGCATCTCATCAACAAGCCGGATACAGAATATACGGGCCAGGTAAGTGCCTCCTGATTCTAACGAAATGCCAGTTGTTAATTTTTCAACTGCTACTGATCTGCTATGTGTAGTTGTTGCTGCACAAGTTTTACCTTCTATGTTGTATGCATACTATCCCTGTATAGGTGAGACTATATTAGTCCAACTGTCTCAAAGGGTAGTAGGCAACCACACTATGTCGGTATGACAAATCGATCAGTACAAATGTACCAGGTAGGGTATGCACATGAAAAACAAACATTGTTGTCCATTAAGCTGCAAGTGAAATCAATACTAAAAGAAATATGTATAGTTGGTAAAGTCTTCCTGGTGTTGCATTGAACTGGGAAGTTCTTGTTCTCGGAAACTCATATGAATATATTTCGTGCCAGAATATGTTGTGTCACAACCTTTCCCTTTTTATGTTTAGGCGGGTTAATTACTTTCGTAGAACTGAATTTTTATCCATCTAGCGTACGAGGAAAAGTATCTGAATATTGCTGTAAGGATCTCCGGCAAAACTTACAGTTTCACGTGGAATATTAAGGCTACCATAAGGCCCGTGAACTCAGTCTTTTCCTCTATTTAGGCACTTTCAGTCTTAGCAGACTTACACTAAATTGTAAGGGGAAATCATTGGTCATTTTTTAAAAGCAATTCACTTCGTTTTCATATTCAACGTAATGGTAAGTGGATGGTGTCCCTATACATTAGGCCACGGTAAGCTCGTGCAGAGCATTCTGATCTGCTTCTTGTGCTCGTTTCTTGGCTCACGAAACGTACGCTTAGTATCAAGGAACCTAAGGCTGTTTTCCACAATCACCATTGGAGGATCCTATTCAGAGTCTGCAATCGATCTAGTTATAATGTATATCTCTCAGACGTGATAATCGGAGCCCCAGTCATATGGTTAAGCAGTACTATAATATGGCTAGTAAGGTACTTATTTGTCGCAACATGTGTTTTCCACCTCTCCACAGGAAACGTTCGTGTGGGAGCTGTATCAGAAGCGCTGCTGGGACTTTTTCCCTGTCGGTGACTGCTTCAGGAAACAGTATGAAGACGAGCTAATGGGGGCCGGATAACCGGCGCACTCTTCAAACTCGCTCATCCATCATTAATCAGCACATTTCCCAGCTAAGCTTTAAAAGCAGGTGGTCGAGAGATTTATTCCTGTAATTCATAAACATCGTTGCAGGAAATAGCCTTCTTCAGTGTGTATAGCTCTATAAATGGCGTGTATAGTGTTCAACACCCCGATAGGAGCGAAAACTGATAAGATGATGCTCTTTCAGTGTCGATTTTTTGAAAATTTGCAGCTCTAGACAAAGTACCTTTTAATTCAAAAGGTGGATTCGAAATTTGAAATGTCCAAATTCACAAATCTCGAAAAGCAAGATGTGTTGTTGTTGCCAACAACACTGTGCATATCTCGCACATGAAGATTTTTTCCTGTACATAATTGCAACAAATTGCATATTTTGCTTTCACCAACGGATATGCGAATAACAATTTATTTGAAGCACGTTCAAACGGATCTAGAGTTTGATTCCTCCATTTGTGAGCTCATTATTACTGCTGAGAGCCTTATTATTTGTGGGTTATAGACACTGAAGTTTTGCATACACATTCAATATAGAAAGCTTACTCAACAAATGCTCTTTAGTAAAATTCTTATGCAGTGCTTGAGTTTGGTAGCAGTGGCACTAACCAAATCTCAATTGAGAAGCGATGTTTACAACACTGATGAATCCAGTCACTCTGCATGTCGAGAATAAGTTTGTACAAGCGAAACCATTCGCATATTATGGGTGCGCAAACGTTGGAAGCACTTGCGTTGTCTGCATACACACATCGTTTCTTGAGATTTCACCTTCAACAACCAATGCCAATAATTGTGCCGATCTACACTATTGGAAACAAGGTTGTGTCTTCCATGTGATTTGACATACATGCTCTTACAAGACGCGGTATTTTCTGTGCAGTGTGCATCATCGACGGCGCATTAGCAATCACAATGCAATAGGACTGGCATGTCTTGTAGGTGGTGCTAGACGTGTCATGCTCGATATATAGCATGTAGAATGACGTACTTGGACAGTGTCTTTAGGTATCTTTTCCCAGTTTTGATGTCTTCTTTTAACGTACAAGCTTCACAGACCTTTTTGCGTAAATGAACGCTCACCTTTTGTGCTGCTTCGACCTATGTTAAACAGTGCCTAGTTGATCAACAAGTGCATACTTATATACTGCAGTCTTGGTTGTGTGTTTGGAGCGAAGTCGTCATAGAGCCATATACATTTTCACTCTGCATAATGACGTCTTCTAATTTCGATGCTGTTTCGTTGCCTGAATTACCTCGATGACAATGTTTAAAAGAAATTTAAGAAAATGCTTCGCTGAGTGTGTTGGCAAATGGAAATGATATGGTTTTGTGTGCATGAATCTAGATACACATAAATCGACCTTTCCCATAAGCATTAACTCAACATTTGACGACGCGCTAGTCCATGCCCTCATGACTGTGCGTACCTCATTTCTATGTCCCTGTATAGAGGCGAATCTAACAAAGGTACATAGGTATCAAATGAATGCTTATATGCCGCTAATATAGATCTTACGGAGCCACACTAAAGTTGCCTAGTTTGGTTTCTGTATTCTATGCAGCGCCACAGCTATAATTCTCTTTCTACAGCAATAGGTGCTTGCGTTTCTTAGGCTTATAGAACGTAAAATTTTGCAGGAGCCATACTTGCAAAGGGAAAGAACAGTGTACATACTGAGAAGAACTTTCTCTTTGCTATATTTTTCTCTTTTACAAAGAGCTTGCCCCTGCAGCTCGTGTATGATGTGACAGCGTGAGAGTCAATGCTTTCGTTACGACTTTCACGCCAATAGAGGTGATGTGAATGGTTTGAAGAACATTTCTGAAGTATGGTCTTTGGTTTCCTTCTTTCAGTTGGAACAATTTAATATGTGTTTTATTACAGCAAAGTTTCTTATGTGTCTTTTCTTTACCAGGTATATACTTAGTGTTCTGGTTACCGTGTACGTTCACTCAAGGAAATTATTGAAATGTGGTGAAGCTCCTGAAACAAATTTGCTTTAGCAAATGTTGTTATGCGCTTGTCTTTACGGTACATGTTGACACATTCATTGTTTCTTGGAAGCGAAGGAAAACAGTTTTCCTGTTGACCTGACGTGGAATTGCCGTATTGTTATCCCTGTTCTGCTTCCTCAAGTGGCACCGATGTTCGCATGTTATGATTTACCTCGACACGGCTGCAGTTTTCAATAAATAGTAAAACCATGTAAAATGTGAGCCTTTGTTTTCTCACTCTTAATTTTGCGGAAAGATGTTGTAATGATTTTTTTTTCGTAAGTGTGTATGAAATATCACTCCATATACTCATTATTAGATACAACTTTAATAACACTCCCAGGTTTTAACGCACAGGTATACCAGATGAAGTGTACGGGAAGATGACAGCCGCCGTAGCTCAATTGGTAGAACATCAGACGCGTTATTCGAAGGTTGCCCGTTCGGTCCCTGCCGCGGCAAGTTGTCGTTTCGTCCCCTTCAATTTCTTCACATTTATATCATAATTTACTACAAATAACGTCCCTTATACCTTCCTTGGCTTGATTGTCTGTTGTTTGTCATTAACGTTGTGTCTTCCAAAGAAAACAAGCCTTAAATTCCCCTTGTTTTGTTGAGACACTCAACATGTAATTGCAGTGTGCCGACATAATATACCAAGGTTCGCAACGTGTCAATTCACTGATTGTATCTGTCGAAATGTTATCACATTTATTTATGCAGTCGTACAGCGTTCTAACTTAACAGGATGTATCCTCGAGACTGTTCGTGTAAGTTTGTGATAGAACGTAGTACATTTTTTTTCACAGCGGCGTTGGAGCCGTTATGAGTTCTTGTAGATTGTTCCCATAAAATATTTGTCTACCTTGTAAAATGTCGTCATTTACTCATTTACTATTTGAGTAATACAACACCTTTGTTGTAGTTCTAAACATGAACGCATGACTCCGGGAAAAATGCGATCAGGCCTATGCCTACGAAAGCCAAGTGGGGTCCACCCGACGCGTCAGCTCTGCGTCTCCTGCGGATTTCGACAGTCCATCCACGTCTTTCCCTTTCGACATGAGCCGCGGGATCACGAAATTAACGGTGCGAATGTGTAATCTCAGCCATATTACTGCGCTAAATAAACAAGGGATGGGCAGAGATACCCAGAAAAGTACTCTGGAATACGGATGTCGCAATAGATGCGTTACAGGTCTAAAATACAGATACTGAGATACATTTGTCTTTGACGTAACAGGATATTTCGAATACATTTGCAAAAAGACCAAAAAAAGTCACAGTTTCCCCGCAAGGGCGAAACAATGAATGCAATAGCAAGAAAAGCGGCCGGTGATTGACGCGCTGCTACGCTGCAGAAACATCTGACCCCCGGCAGCAACTACCGCGAGAGCAGACAGCGGAAGGGCAAGGTTCTCCCTGCGCAAATATTACAAGCGAGCGAGCTGGCCGACGACTTTTAATTGCGCCCGTTGCGCTGCTCGCGCCATCTCGCTGGTAACGAAGAAACGCTAATAAGCGCTTGCCGTCTCTGACTCCTGCCAGCGGTAAAGGGTGTGTATATAATCAGGCCCGAGGCATGATGGCAGTTTGGCGTCCGGGCCATGAGGCGTCGCTACCGTCGAAACGATTGCAGCGAACCTGGTAGGGGCGGTACTTGAAGGCCTCAGTAAGCCTAATAAAAATAATATAACGCGGCCACGGTGGTACACAGTAGTAAACAAATTATAACGAGCTTCTGCACTAAACTATAACCAGCCATGAGTATTACAAGGCAAAGTTTTAAAGAAGTTTTGTAAACATGACTGTGCGTGGCTCCGCTAGGTACCGCCGCCATCACGCCTGCGCAGCGCACAAGCAGACGACGCGCAAGCACGAAAGCGCATAGAAACGCAAACTTTACCACCGCAGCGAGGAGCAGCGATGTCGCACCTTTATTGCTGCGTGAAGTGGTGCGATTCCTCGGGGAATGAAGGCGAACACTTCTTCAGAATCCCTGCTGACCACAGGTATGTATCCGTTCACTATTTTATATTTTCCCAAGATGTTCACAAAGTTTTGATTTGACTGTCGTTGACCGTTATGATTTGAAACTGCTGAATGAACAGCGAATTTCCTTGCTGTCATTCGTTGCTGCGGCTATCTGTTGGAGAAATGGTTACGATAATAAAGTTTATATTAGTGGGCGGGCTGCAGTTTGTGGCTCGACGCGGCGTCACCTCTCAAAAGCGGAGCTGTTCGCTAGTTATGGTTGCTCATGTTAGTATATATGTGCGTGCCTCACTGCCTGACATTACCGTCAGGCAGTGAGTGATTAACGTCAAAGAGCGTCGTTGTACGTGGCTGCATAGTTGGCCGCGGAATGAATTCGCCCCCCTCGAAGAACACTCCTTTCTGCAGTGAACTACACAAACTTTGTTCGAAAAACTCTCATGCAACAGCACACTTCACCTTCTCGGTTCGCTATGTTCAGCGATATTGAAAACTACATACCACATATCTTTCTATTTGCTCGGCTGTTTATATCTCGATCTGTTGAACAGATTATGCATGTATTTGAGTTATTAGCGTGTCACGCAGGAGAGCGAAATCGAATACTTATTGAAGTAATAACTGTTTACTGTATAACTTGAAGGCAATTGTCGCATGATCATTTGCCACAGCGCAAAACTGAAGCGTGGAACTCTGTTGATAAACTTAAGTGTATTTTATTTAAAAAAAAAAAATGTTGCTAATGCTGCATTGCGCCGAGCGTACCCTTACAATACTGTTTAGTGGGTGAGATATGGTCACAGCAAAAAAAAAAAATCGGCTTATCCTTCCACGCACTGAGGGAATCGATTTCATGTGAGCCCTATAGCTCTATATACCTACTGTGTTGCAGTAGCATGCGCGTTAAAAGTTTTCGGTATGTGCTATTTCTGATCAAAATAACATAAAGCACTGTGCCGAGGAAGTTTTAACAAGAGTGCATTACGAAAAAAAAAAAGTTGAAATTAAAAGCACTGCAGAAACCGAACCCCAGCTGTTTACGCCCTGGCAACGCCCAAAAAAAAACTTTGTAGGAACACAGCAAAATATTTGCAAATGCATTGCAACGTTGGGAATATTAAGGAGACATAAAATAGGAAATGAAACAACTGAGTAGTGACGTCAATCATTTTCGATTTCCTATTTTCTACATATCTGTTAGGAAATGACAACGTATTAGCAAAATAAGATGTCTCTTACCTATCACTCTAAGAAAAAAAAGAGTATGCGTGACTCTTTTCGGAGAGTTCTGACTTGCCACGTATACGACTCTCTTTAAATAGTCACGGTGACTCTCTTGGTGGGTCAGGGTCGGCTCGCTCTAGGAGAGTCCCCCGACCCTCTAGGAAGAGTGGAAAGACTCTCATCCAAAGGATCACGTTACCACTTATAGGAAGTCAGACGACTCTAGCCGGTAACGCTTCTAGGGTGGTCAAAGGACCCACACCGAAGCATCAAGCGACTCCACAAGTATTTTAAGCTACTCATTTGATCCTTGCTCTACTTTTGCGCGAGTAATGTTGAAAATAGTGGAGTATTCATTTTAAGCAAGTCAAATAATACTTGCCGTTCTGCCCAGCGACTGTAAAAAAAGAATAGTTCAGTTTTAACATCATTTTAATAAAACTCGTCAAAACTACACATATTTTCCAGCAAAGTTATATAGAAAGCGCGAAAAGATGGTCTGTGATTTCCAATTAAGAAGTTTGGGTATTCCTCATTTACATGCTTCTATGAGTATAGCCAACCAAAATGTGTGACTGTGATGTGCACAGTGTCATATGGTGCTAAATGAACAGCAGAAATCGCCATCATGTTTCCATATTTATTCCTTGTGATTAAAAATAAATCAAAAAGTGGTGACGGCTTGAGACATCAGACTTGTGGCTTGCTAGTTTGTCGCTCCTGTCCAGCGTGAGCACCATGAAAAACGGTATCTGAAAATAAGAACGTTATATAATGATGAGAAAATGAAATTGCAAGTAAAGGTTTGCAAAACCTACACAATACGTGGTTCACACAGACATAATAAAGGCTAACAACAAAACAACAAATGCAAACAGGCATGGTCAGGAACCAAGTTTTTTGACGTCGAGATCAGACATGTCATATTCTAGAATTACCGCACATAGCTCCCACAATCACGCACACTCACTCGATTCTGTAATAACGCCCAACGTCATCGCAGTGTATGCAAATCACGAAAACAGCAAACAGAAACGAGGGAAGAGTGCACGGCCGCGGCCGCACCAACGCGCGCCGCGTCGAAAGTCTAGAGCTTTTCACTTTACCGGTGAAGCGTGTCCAACTGAATGACTACCGCGTACGTTCTGGAAGCACCGTACCATATCTGCACCTCAAACTACCGTCTTTAAGCCAACAAAAACCATTTATATATAGTGCGTCTGAGCGTTCTGTACACAGGCATTTTTTTTTCACGTTCCCACGCGCGAAGCACGCTACACACTCAAGGTCGATGGAAATGTTATGAAGTAGACTAAAGTGCATCTCAAACGAATCTTGCACATTCAGTAGCGCATACACAACGTGCGATCAGCAAAAAAATGACCCTTGATAATTGTTTGCATCGCTCACTATAAGGGAGCTTGCACAGCAACGCGCATAGCGGTGGCAACTTGTCAACTGACAGCTTTAGTTGGGCATCCGCAACAGCCCTGCGGACACAGGCTGCTGTTGGAAATGGCTGGCAGATAACTGCCGCAGAGCTGCTGCAGACGCCCAGCTAAAGCTGTATAATTAGTACCTACGAAAGCAGTAAACTCACCGTTAACTGGCGCCCGTTGTTCCTGTCCGCAGCTCCAGGAATATTCCGTCCTCCAAGCGTCACCGCGTCACTTCGTGCACGGAGCCGGCGTCAGCACCAACACCACCGAAGACGCGCATGAACAGACACACAACCCGCACAACCAACACGCAACGCATTCCAATAGACGAGGAGACAGAGAGGAAAACAGAAGCGGCACGCCACCCCGGCGCCGTTGTGGCGCGTTGCCTCGCCTCCGTCGTCGAGCCAACGCGCCACAACGGCGCCAAAGGGCAAGCGCGCGTAAAGCCCCTTGATCTAGGAAAGTAACGACACTCTCCTCCGCGCGCGCGCTTCCTCCTCGATTCTCCTCGCCTGCCGCCGGCGCGCGCTGCGCACGGCACCATTTTTCGCCGGCGCTCCTGCGGGCGCGCCGTAGAAATCAGTGGAGGCGCGTGATGTCGGGCCACTGTCGCGCCTCGGTGCTGTAGAAAACTTTGAAAAAATGGTGATAACAAGTTCGAGAACACTGAAATGAACGTTGATTAAAATATTAGTTCCTTTCGAAAGCCGTGTAAATGGGGCACGCTAATTTAAAAGGAGCTTTATGCAGGGTTCCATCATGCAGACGTTTTTTCTGGCACATTATAACATCCTTTACATTTACATCTGATATAGTTTAGCTTGCGTCATGTCCGCCTGTGTCTGGATTTTTTGTCTCTTTCCTGTGCGCGCATGTGCAACTCAGGTACTTACAGCGTCGCATCTTGAAATGACTTCGTGGATAATACCTTGTCCATCCATGTGTTATCTGACGTGAAAGTAGACTTGCGCGGTGGTCTCCAAACTGAACAAGACGCTTGCGCAGTGTCAGTACGATCAAGCAGCGCCAACAGCAACACATGTACCGCAATAACAGAATTAAGCGCCGGAGAAAGATTTTTCAGAATAGTATTTTGGTGTTCGTGTCAAAAAAACTAGCACTCGGTTTACCTGTGAGAGGAGACATTCCGTACGAATGTCAAAACACATCGATGCGATGATTTTGGCTCGTGTTACATGAACAGAAAGAAGCTCTCCAAAAAACCTCAGAATGGTGATTTTAAAGCATTTACTATCAGAGCGAGAATTTTTCGGCCTCTGCCTCGAAGCCGATAACGACAGCAAGCGAGCGCGATCAGAAGAACACCCCCTGCACGTCGTCTCTGCGAGAATACCAAATTATAATCGTCTCCCAGTTATGCGTGCGTGGCATCCAAATTCAAAAGCAAACTGACGAACTGAAAAAAAAACAATGTTAGCTAGCTGGCGCTGCTCAACTACAATACCGCTATCAGAATGTTATTTTTTTGTGCGTTGTGCTTGTGTGCGTTTCTTTTGTTCTTGCGACTGATCGCATTTGTGTAACAATTTTTATGCTTGAATTCTCCTCCCCCCGCCAAAAAAAAAATACCCTCATTTGGGAACCAGCGCCAGTAAATTGTCATCTCTATTCGTCCATTCGTTTGTGTTTTACACAAACATTCACTATAAACGGAATCTAACAATCACGACAAGCGCGATCGAGAAGCTGTATCATCGCGCGCAATTGTTCGCAGCGGAAAGCAGATCCTATAGTTGTGCACTTTAGACTGAGTAACGGTTGCCGACGTGCGAGGTGATGGGCTCTCAGCTGAATATTCAGCATATTGAGGACAACCCCATTTTTAAGCAACGTGCAAATAGCCTAGGAAAAAAAGACGTTGATGAGCAGGCCGGAACGATATTTAAAATGTAGCATTCGGCGATGCTTTGATACGAGCAATAGGACAGGCGCCTTACCTCGCAAAGAACGCTGTTCTTTGTCGGAACAAAGTTTCTTTGGCCGATGTTTCGCAGCCACTGCTTCTTGCGCAAGCCATCACGCTTATCTTGGGGAATCGTAAAAAGTGCATAACCGTTTGCACTCTCGTTGTTGCAGTTGTAGGCGCAACAGCACGGCAGAGCGCCCGCACAAAGCACAGAAAACAAAGCGCGCGCAACGTTCGCTACGCGGAGCCCCGGCGTAAAATGGCGCGAGCGAAAAAGAAAAATATCAGCAAAACGCAAGATCCACGCGTCTCCAAGGGCAACAGCGAAGGAGACCAATCGTCGGCGCGGAAAAGCGGCGGAGAACGGGAGGACGCGAAAGGGGCGAGGAGGGAGAGAGGAGGACGCGCGCGCGGCGGCGAGTACACTGAATGGCGGTACTTTCTCAAGATCAAGGGGCTTTAAGCGCGCGATATGTATGGCGTATACGGCGGCGCCGCCAATCGAAACGCGCTTCAGAGAGTAGAGTGACCTAGAATAGGGGGAGTGTCCAAAGCGCCGCGCGAATACATGGGAGGAGCGAGGGCCTTTTGCGGTGAACTCCCGCGCTGCGGCGCTGCCGTGCCGGACCCGTGGGCTTTCTCCGCGGCGGAAGCCGCGTCAAAGCGGCGAGCGTCTGCTACGCGCGTGATATTTTGGCCGCTATTAGCTAAAGTTGCGGAAATTTAGGCAATATTTAATACTGTGTCACTGCAACATAATACTGCAGCGACTCATCACACAGAGCACGCGTTTGTTAGTTTGTGTGCTGTGAAACGGGGATTTTGTATATATCCTTTCAGCTGGTTTGTCACCGCATTGGTCCACACTTCCGTGGCTGTTTGAGGAACGCATCCTGCGCGCACTTCATCGCGAGAAAAGGCGCTTAACTTATTTTCGTGTGGAATGACGAACGTAAACTTGCTGCAGGAGAGAATAAACTGGAGATAACCAGGAGAACGTAGCACATATGCACGTATTAACTAGCTCATGCATGCTAACGCGTTTGCACCCTTCATATCCTATCTTTTATTTCGTGCATTCGATTTGTTTTACAAGGCTGCCTCCGGCGCTCTGCTGTTTCAAGCCATTTCATGCGAAGCCGAATGTGTCAGTCGGCGTGGCCGCGGTACCAAAAGTAAAAAATTACTCGCGTAACTCGCGTCTCATTCACTTGGTATACACGAAAATTGGCACGGAGGGGCACGAATGTACGTATGCCCAACACGGCCGATAGGTCATGGCATCACATGCTTGCCATTTGCGTAACGACTAACAATAATCATATGGTGTGTGGCACCCAAACCCGCTTTCTGTAGCCAGAAATAATTCTGACGATGTGTGGTCTGACGATTTGTTTCCGTCAGGTTATAAAAAACGTGGTGGTCACCAATATCGATGTCAACATGTTATACTTACCCATACATTTTGAAGAACTGACCGCATAGGTAAAATGTATATGCGAAAAAATTACATGAAAAAAAAAAAAACACGGTCCCTTATGCATCCGCCTGAGACGACTCGAAAATAAAAGCCATCTTTTTCGTCAGCCGATGCATTGATCCTCCCTCGCCCCTCTCCGAAAGCTTTCTGCACATAACGTGGTTTCGGACTGCCGACAGGATCGAAGGCATTGCAAGCTTTCTGCACCTCACCTGCTTTTACATTGCCTTCGTGATCGGCCCCCGATCACGGAAGCAATGCAAAGCGACCATGTCGTGTGATGGCGTCATCATATGACGTCACGTGGAATGACGTCATAGTGGCGTCACAAGTTCCGTCGACGTCATCGCGTGATGATTTTGTGCATCACTCGTGTTGACTACGCGGGACGCCGACGGTCAATTTTCGTGTTTGATGAAGCATCTGAGCCTTTAACCTTAAAAAAAAGACAAACCAAATAAAATGAAACGATAACAGCGCAACATCGTGTATGCCTCACTTCACGTTACGAGCGATCGCCTGAAAACAAACGTGATTCTCAGTTCAGAGCAGCTGATTGCACGCGTCTGCGGGACAAAAGAGGCTTGCTTTACCCGTCTAGTCACCTCTTTATATTTAGTCAAGAGATGAGCAGACTCGCTATTAAGTACTCCGGAGCTTCAGCACGAAATTGTGGTGGACGCTATATTGAGGTCATCAGGAAAAAGCGGGAAATTGCGGTCGGTTGCCCTTTTGGCGCGCACTCAACTGCCGTGGAAACAGTTGTATTTCATGTAACTACTAGCCCACATCTTTTTGTAGTCTCTGAACCGGGCGAAGGCTAACCTCCGAGAACCGTGAAAACATCTGAAGTTGAGAATGAGTTGTTTGAAACTGTTTTCATTTCGTATGGTGAAGGCTTGAAGCAATGCACGCATCTCGCGCGAAGGTTTCATACTGACGTTCAGCGATCCATTGCAACATGCGGCTAGGTACAAAAGGTATCTCTGCATTCGAACAATTTTCTGAAGTGATTGAGATATTACACTTCTATTTGTCAATGTCTTACCGTATTTTCGTTTCGGCAGCTTGTACAGCAAGAATGGAGGCATTGGTAACTTTGTTCCATGATATCTGGATATTTGTAAAGGATTTTCTACGCCTTTTATGCAAAAACTTGGTGCAATAAGGTCAGTTTACCTGGCATTGCTTTTCTTTCAAATGTTTGCGCACGGTGAGCCTTGTTGTACGCTACCTCAGAAACAAAAATAAGCCAACAGCATTGCAGTCGTATGGCCGTCAGCTCCTTTTTTTTTCTTTTTTTTTTCCCTTGCGTCTTCCCGGTGTGCTCTGTCCATAATAAAGTGCTAGTCAGGGGCGTAGCCAAGGGCGGGGTGGGGGGTTCAACCCCCCCCCCCCCCGAAATTTTTCAGTTTTGCTTGCGTATATACACACGCACACATACAAACGCACGCACGAACATACATAAAGTATGGTTGAACCCCCCCCACCCCCGAAAAAATTTCTGGCTACACCCCTGGTGCTAGTGGCGGCTAATTAATTGTCGAATAAAGCGGTGTGCATATGGCTAGCAAACCAGTGGCGACCATGAGTAAAAAGCTCGTAGTGTGAAGCGGTCACTGCGGGCAATATTTCAGCTGACTGCGCGTGCAATTTACTTTTTTTTATTACTCTTAATCAGTGCATCCGTGATGCTATTGCCCGATTACTCGTGCGAATAGGTTTTTTTTTTCGTTCTTTGCTTGTGCGTGTCCGTTTTACGCGTTTTTACACACGCACCAACGTTCTCGAACTCTGTGACCGCAACTAAGGCCACGCTGATGCCGCTTGACACATGATTTTTTGCATTCTGTTGTTGCCCAAGCGCTAACACAACCTTAACGATGGATAAGCTCCATTCCGCACCGCATCATAAAAGTTAAGTAGACTTCAAGTGCCCTGTGTGAAAACACGGCGCAAAAAACTACAGCGCGTAGCAGACGCCCCTCGCTTTCCGCGCGCTTCCCGAGCGCGGAAAGCCCACGGGTCCGGCGCAGCAGCGGCGCGGCGCGGGAGTTCACGGCAAAAGGCCCACGCGGGAGCCGGCGCTTTGGACACTCCCCCTATTCTAGGTCACTCTACAGGAGAGTCCCGTGACTCCAGTCGAATTGCGAACTCTCTTTCTCTGCCTGTACCTTCCAATAGGGGTCAAAGGAACACCCGAAGAGAGTCACGCGGCCGTGACCCTCTTTTGACTCTTTTTTTTCTTAGAGTGTACCGCACGCCGATTCGCCCGTGCGTTCGGCTGTTGGCGTTCCGAACCGAGACAAATACTTCACGCGCCAACTTCCACTTACCATACACACCACTTCTATTACATATAACACCCAGCTCAACAGCAAGCATGGTGCGCAAGTAAGGTATGCGTCAGCGATCAGTCGAAGGACGCAATGCTGAACGTTCCCGATGTTCGATAACGTTCTCGAATGCGCTATGAAGTGAACCTGAACACCGGCTGCAAAGCTAGTGCAAACAGTCAACATTCACCAAGTGTCGAAGTAAATGGCATCTCGCACGGTCATTACGTTAATGCAACTATACAGCTCCGGACCTTGCGAACACACCCGGCCGTGAAACGAAAAGAGACCGATGAAGCCAGGAAGAGAGTTCGCGAGCACATGGCAACATTCGCCACACGTTTAATTAGCTACAGCGCTTAACGCGCAGTCGATTCATGACTGTCGATGACTCGAAATCACTTCTGATATCCTTTTGAAGAAACACACACACGCGTGTTGCAGTTAAGCAGAGCGTAACACGGCATCGAGGCGAAAAGATCGGTCACTTCTCAACACACACTACCAACGCACCGGACAGTCCGGAAGGGAAATGGCCGCCGCCACCCAATGTTGCCCGCGTGCAGCCTACCTTTGCGGTACTCTGAAATTTTCCAGTGATTCTAAACCAAACGTGATACCCACCTGCCCCTTCTCGCACTCGGGAAGCTCCCGGAAACAGTTTCGCCTATATCTTCATTAGTCCCTCGTGATGCTTCCAACGGGCGAAGGCATGGCCAAGTTAGGTTTTGGATGTTCATGAAACAGGCCGCGCTTATCGCGCGGGGCCACTTTTTTTTTCTCTCTAATCTCGACCCATCCCCACCTCCGCCCTTTCACTTCTCTGTATTCTTTTTTTTTCAATGCGCTGTTTCCGCTTAGCGTTTACACACCATAATTCCTTATAAGCTTACAATATCGTTTCGACTCGCAAAAGCAGTGGAAAAACAAGAACTCGTTCGAGTTGTGTTTCATATATCAAGTTTTAATTCAGATGATATTGTCCGGATATGTAATTATCTGTAATTATAATTTAGTGGAGATTAAAAACAAGCATGTTTATTATGCTTAGTGCCATGCCTTTAAAAGCTTGCAAGTGTATTTACTCTACTAGCTGCTTTTCACCGTAGGGCGACTAAGTTCGAGTACTTTAATTGCAGACAACCAGTTTACTGCAAGCGAGTTGCCGTCCCTGCTGCTGAGACTGCACCCCTATTGTGGAAGGTAGGTGTACCGAACAAGGATCTGTTTCACGTTTCTGCTTGGAATGAAAGGGTACAGAATATTCGGTTGGTGGTGCCACTGTAATACTGCACGAATAGCTTGCAAAAAAATAAAAACAAACAGCGGTACTATTTTGTATTCTACACCTGCACACTCGAGCACATTGTTCTCTAAAATTAGAACAGTACGTAGAAATGCCACAGCTGCTTTTCTATTACCAGTGCTATGAGAACACTTGCTGTACGTAAACCTTAAATGCAGGAAATGTACCCTAGGGGAAAAAGATGTTGTTAGCTTGCGCTCATAGAGTAGCATTTTGCATGCTTTCCAGTAAGAATGTCTGAGTGCACTGTTTACATGGTATGGATGAACCGATAGCATGCTGCAGAAACGCAAAATGAAGAAACAGGGAGATAGAGCAGCGAAAATGGCTTTTGCATCTCACAGTATAAATAGTATGTACTCCGTCCCGTTTCCGTCCTTACTTCTCTATTGTTTGTGGAGCTCGTTATGAGTTCACAACAAACCAACCTCCCTGCAAGAAAGCTTTGTTGCGTGGTATAGGTATCTTTTCTTTTTGTACAACAATGCATACACTCAGTGCTTTCTTTGTTGAGCTCATTCCATAGTGATGAAAACACTGAGTAGTTTTTCTCAGGCACATGTGAAAATCACTCCACAAGTCTGTTGCTCAGTATTCACACGTGCAATGCAAAGTGAGGTTATTAAAATACCTGCTTGCAAGCCTTTTATAGCATATTTATTTATTTTTCAACAGCCGCTTTGCCAAGCACACCCACAAGAAGGCCCACACCACCGTCACAGGTTTCACCAAGTGATGGTAAGTGCAAAAAGTGAGAGAGAAAATTATTGCAAAGTACACATCCTGCATCTGCATAAAGAAGTATGGACCAATAGTCTTGATGTTTTCCTGATAGATATGGACACCTAAGCCTGTGTTATATTGTCACAACCTATACTGTTGACAAAACCATTCATATAGTTCAGGGCCTGCAACCAGTGATTTAGTTCACACAATTACTTATATTTCAAATATAAGGTGGGTGCAGTTGTACCTACGAGGTCCACACTGAAAATTGTGATGTCCGATTTGTTGTGATGAGTGAAGCTCTGCGAGATAGGCCAGCGGAATATGATGCACAAGGTGTGAATTCATGTAAATGTGGCTTATGTAGCCCAGATAGCTATTTATGAGGTGAATAATTCAAAATCCTCCTCTTTGTAAATGTCATTGCCTCTTTTCAGCATTTCATGAAATGTTCATTTTTGCAATGCTTTCTGTGATATTTTGATCATGGATGATTCTTTTAAGATAAAATGCTTGGAATGTAAAAATCAATTGTGATTCCTGTCTCAGTCGCAGAATACACATCGCTTCCAATGAAAAATGACATGGCAGCACATAGTGGTCTTTATATTAGTAGCCCTGTGATTGCGCCCTGATAGCTTACTCGTGATTTTTTTTCTTTCTCTACGAGACTGATGAAAGCCTATACCTTTGCATTCTTCCATGTCTTCTTTTTTTCAGCTGAGCGTGGTCCGAGCGGCCTCCATTTTTCCAAGGAGGGCAGCAGCGCGGAGCAGACGCAAGAAACGCCAAAAAGTGGGCGAACAAAACGCAGCTCTGTGCACACCCCTCGCACCAAAAAGAAGCTGCTAACACTTCGGCCACGAAGTGGAAGGTACCGCAAGGCACTCGGTCGGATGAAAAAAAGGCACGAGGCGAGGCGAGTAACGCAGCAGCTTGAACCGGATTTGCCAAAGAACCTTTTTGAACTGCTTAAAGCACAAATCAGGCTCCAAAATAAAAAAAGAAACATTGGTCCAAACGGATGAAACAAGTGACTCTCAATTTGTTGTTTAATTCTCCAAAGGCCTCCGCTTCCTCAGAGAAATGCTTCACTTGCCACATGTGCTGACACTCAGGCGCTGGCTGGCAGACATCCCAATGACACCTGGTATCAGTCCAGCCTATTGCATCCATGGCACCTGGAATTTCCAGGTGCCATGGATGCAATACAATCAATCATTAAAGGTTGGCCTGTGCAAGACAAAGCATGCTCTCTTTTATTCGATTAAATAACCTTGAAAAGACATTTGATGTACGATCAATCAAAAGATATAGTGATTGGCTACACATATGATGGAAACACAAGGACTTCTCGTGTGGCCAATACAGCCGTTCTAATGGCTATGTCTGGCATATCGAGAACTTGGATGCAGCCAGTAGCCTTTGCAGTGTCCCGCAATGCAACGTCAGCTCTTGCTATGCACAAGCTGCTATGAGATGGAATTATGCAGCTTGAAAAAAAAGGTCTTTTGGTAAAAGTGGACATTTGTGATCAAGGGTCAAACTATGTCAGCCTGTCAAGAATGCTGATCCATTCTCTCCTTGAACCATGTTTTACTGTCAACAACTGCAAACTATACTTTATGTTTGACATCCCACACCTGATGAAATGCACGCAGAATAATTTGAGAAAACACAAGCTCACGATTGGCTCCGAGGTTGTTGACTGGGCGTGCATTGAAACCTTTTACAAAAATACTCGCAACATAGATCACACCTCTAACAAACCAACGGAACATCTAAAAACAAGATTGGCAAAGAAGCTCAAAGAGCAACATATCTACAGGACGCCCTTTGCTGAAATAAGAATAAAGTACGACACACAAGTATTCAGTGAATATGTCCCTGTGGCACTCCTCGCTCATTGCCATTAAAGAGCTTCCTGATGATGCTAAACTTACAGCTCAGTTCACAGAAAGAATGGATAAGCTTTTTGACAGCCTGAACATTTCGACCCTAAAAAATCAGGACGACAAGTTGCGGTATGCAATGACTGATGGGTCAGAACACCATGCTTCCCTTGAGTCATGCATCAGTTGGATTGCCCAATGACACTTTGGTAGTCCTCGGGACAAGCAGCTGCACACTGTTAAAGGTTGGCAGATTACAATCAAATCTTTGTTGTTGCTGTTGACTGACTTGCAAGAGGACATTGATTTCACTCATCTTTTCACACGTTGATTGAAGCAGGATCCCCTAGAAAACTTTTTTGGAATCATTCGTCAAAAACATGACTGCAATGAGACAACAAATGTGTACCAATTCGTGGCGGCTCTAAAACATATTTGGATTGGCAAGCTCTTCAAGCTTTCTCAAGGAAACTGTGAGGTGACAACAATTGCTTTCCTCACCAACTTGGAGAGTGCATCTGCATTGTTGTCACCTAGGAGCACACCAACCACAAGCCACAGCACGCCTCTGATTCATCCGATCTGCAGGCATCTTCACAAGATGCCACTGACACGGTATATGAAACTGTTGTGTATCATGTCGCTGGTACTCTTGTGAAGAGCTTTCTTGAACTGAGGACTAGCGAGTGCACATGCGAGAGAACACTATTTCAAGCGGATGGTGGCTCTCTCCATGGACGACATCAATTCTTTCCACTACTCAAGGAAAGTGGTGTACCCGAGAAACTCCTCGGTTCCATTGCAGCAACTTCTGAACCATGTCTGAATTACATAAACGAATTGTATTCGGCCTTCAGACGTGAAATCAACTATTGTGCACATTTTTCCAATGTGTGCAAAAATGTGGTGGAAAGGATGTCAATCCGGCAAGCTATTTTCTGTTCAGTTGGCTGCACTGAGAAATTTCTTAAAATATTCTGCCGCACAAGGCTACATTGGCACATTACATTTATAAACAGGAACACACAAGAAACAAAGTCAAGGCACAGTGCTGCTGCCAGGAAAAAACGTAAAGTAGGAGGCTAAATTTATCCTGTGCCTTTCTAGAACATGATTATGTAAATTCGATTGCTAGTGCATCCTTCTCACCCATTTCCTATCCATTTTCTTAGATGTGTTGCACTCTTTCCTTTTATGTATATATGTACATATTTTTTGTATATATGTATATTTTATGTATATATTTATATATATATATATATATTTATATATGTGTATTTATAATTCTGCTATGGTTGTATGTAATGCATTGACTACTTTTGCTCCTGCTGCGTTACTTTTGTATTTACAAGTTTAACCAGCTAACTTCGTATTTTTTTTGAAGCCTTGTGTGCCCTTAACAGCATGAGTATTATGACCACAGTTTCTGGATTGCTTTAGTATTGGGAAATGCCAACACTTCTCAAAGGGCACTGGATAACCCTGCTCGTTCTGCTTTCTTTCTGTTTGCTTGACATGGCTTGGAAGGCAATCAAACATCCAGCTTCCCAATAAATGCCAAAATTTATATAATACTGACAGGTTTTACACTGAAGCAGTCTTTATTAACAGTAACAGTGTGAATAATGCGCAATGAACCTTGCAAAAATAGGTTGATTAATAAAAAATGTAGGGGTTTTATGTCCAAAATTCATGATACGAATATTAGGCATGCAGTAGTGGAGCGCTTCAGATATTTTGAGCACCTGGGGTTTTTTTAACGTGCACCTATATCTAAGCAGATGGACCTCAAGCATATTGCATCCATTGATATGCAGCCAGGATTCAATCCCACTACTTTCGGGCCAGCAGTTGAGCACCGTAACCACTAGACCACTGCGACGGGCCATGAAGGTTGAAGCAATCATGGATTCAGGTGCTCACAAAGTAAAAAAAAATGCCCCCACCTCCCCGAAGGGAATCGTGAGGAAATGCGGATGCATTTCTTGCGCCGAGAGAGGGTACCGTTGCCGTCAGACATTCGCCTTCACCGACTTCTGCCGTCGCCTTGAGAGGCGCCCAGCCAGCGAATGGTCGAGAGTGAGGCGCGAGCGGACGGGAGAGTGGGGCGCCAGCGTTCTCGGCTCGGCGTTGGCGTTTCACAGCGGCGTCTCGAGCACACATTTCCGGATGTTCTTGAGAGGCGCCCAGCCAGCGAACGGTCGAGAGTGAGGCGCGAGCGGACGGGAGAGTGGGGCGCAGGGAGGAGAGAGAGCGAACGGCGAGAGAAGGAGCGGCGAAGCACTGCACCTACCCTCTCCTACACTCTCTCGCACCACATGCTCCGGTTGCTAGGGGCGAGGATAAGCGCGCGCGCCCGCAGCTGTTGCTATGGGAGAGAGCGCCGCGGACAACGCCGGACGCCTGACATAGCCCGACTAAGAAATGCATTCACATTTAAAAGATTTTCAGCACCCAGGGGCACTATGTCACTTTTCAATTACAAACCTCTGGTCATGACTGTTGTGTCACTGCAAAGAACTGATGGTGTCAGCTATTCACAGGCATAAAAGACACATTGATGAAGCGCTCAGCTCTGTGAGGATTCCAGAGGGGTGTGTGCAGAAGCTGCGACTCGGTTGACATGCATGTTAGTTTGAAATAGAAGCATGC
The DNA here is from genome assembly GCF_013339695.2 of Rhipicephalus sanguineus. Classification (NCBI taxonomy): domain Eukaryota; kingdom Metazoa; phylum Arthropoda; class Arachnida; order Ixodida; family Ixodidae; genus Rhipicephalus; species Rhipicephalus sanguineus. The sequence goes on from NC_051183.1 coordinate 66,584,522, forward strand.
ATCCATACTCACTGAAACTATTCACAATGTACTGTTTATGTAGAGCAACTGTGTTTCTTGTTTAACTAAACTTTGCAAACTGTGACATTCCACTTTCTGAACCAACGAATGACAAGGGATGCAGTTCTAGTTGGAGACACATTATGATGAAACTATGCAGCGTTCCCCATCTGCAATTTAAGTACTGCTCAGAAAGTCTTCTGACATTGTGATGGATCCAACATGATACCTGGTAGAAAAATAATAGGGAAGCTGCGTTCAACTTTGTACTTTACTCTACTTATTTCATTGATAAGATGCTTATATTCGTGTATATTTCATGTTACATGGAGTATTTGGCACAACTTCGAACTTAACTAATGACCTGTGATCATTCCTGTTGTGCACCAGTCACAACCACAATGTTTCCACAAATTTCTAAGGTCACCTCTGCAACTGAGTCTAGACCACTCCTTGTTGCGTTTTTCTCCCTTTATTACTTGAAAATTAAAGCATTGCGTGTCCTGTTCACATCACGTTTGTCTGCAACACATTTACCTGAAGAAAAACACGATCAGGGATAGCTGAGCCAAATGGTAGATTTGTCTCACTGCTTTTACAAAATATTATGCTGTAGCACTGCAGCATATTATGACGTTGATCTACTCATGCTCCATGGGTTCGTCCACATGAGCCAAAGGGTATGACTGTTAGGTGCACTTTCTGTGTACATATATGCAAAAGTATGTGTGTGTGTGTGTGTGTGTGTGTGTGTGTGTGTGTGTGTGTGTGTGTGTGTGTGTGTGTGTGTGTGTGCGCGCAAAAGGCAATGACACAACGCAGGAAAAAAAAGAAGTACAGGAAAAGATGTTTTTCCTGTACCCCTTGTTTTCTTCGACTTGCGTTGCGTCATTATCTTTTGCACAGTATGAGCCAACCATTCGAAACCTTGTTTTGTTATGATATATTTCTATGCGCGGAAATGTTTCGCTTCATGCTGTTAATCATAATCTGTACAATTCGTATGTGTACACTTATTTATGCTGATGTAGCATTTCATTATATGCTTAGCTTGCTTATGTGATTGTATTATGCGTTTTCGTATCCTATTTATATTGTACGCGTGCTCGATGTACGCATAATACCTGTGGTTTTACCACAGCAGTATTCCGAATCTTTTTCGTTTTCTTTTGTGGTTATTACTGATATTATAGCCCAAATATTGCCTAAACGTGCAGCAATTGACGTTTCCTTCAATAAAATGTCATGTGAAGAAAGTTATATGCGCGTTTTGCTTCTCGAGCGAGCGCCGAAAGCGGCTGCTATGCAGCTGCGACGGCGCCGCTCGCCACCATTCGCCCTATGCTACTATAGATGCTACAACGAAGCAGAAAAACAACTACACACATTGCGTACGTACATCGGCAATAAAGAGGGAAGACAGTGCAGTAGCAATTAGTGCGCAAACGCTCGAACCGACGTCACGGCCGCGGGGCCGGCGGCACCACGAGCGAGCAAGCGACCGCAAACGGGCGCGGCCATATTGGATTTTTTAGATGCGAAGTATCTTATGGCGGAGTTCAATCCGGTGGTGGTGGTGGTGGTGGTGTGCAGCGTGACCACCCTTACTGCGCATACGCATACCCTCTCCACACACCTCTCCACTCCCCCTCACCATTCCTGCTGTCCTCATCCCCTCTCTCCTTTCCTCTCTCCACTCACCCTCTCCCTTTCCCATCTCCCCTCCCATCTCCACTTCCCCTCTCCCATACCCCTCTCCCCTCCCCCTTTCCACTCTTCCTCTGAAACGCAGGCTAGACGTGCCGAAATTCTCTCCTGCGCAAAGCCGCGATGAGCACCAGTGCATGCGCGTCCTCTCCCCCTCTCTCTCCTCTCCTACGCTGCCCCCCTCTCGCACGCCTGTCGACCGCGTTCCCCGCTCGTCCTGCGAGAATTAACGGCCAGGCTAGAGGGAAGACAAGACGCGCGTAGCGTTCCTCTTCGCGTTCCACGACGCGAGGTCGGTAGCATGCCCAACGAACGCCAACGGAACGCGCTCGTGCAAGTGCTCCGGCTTCGCATCGCCTCATAGTCCCCTTTAGCGGGAAATGGTGTATTTCCTTTCGGATTGGCTCGCCTCCAGCAGATTTTAGAAACCCAGTCAAGTACCGCCGCTCCCAGGCACCGCCACCGTCGCCGGAAGCGGAAAAACGTCCCCATTGGCCCTATGGGTATGTCACTCCACTGATATAACGCTCGCCGTTAGCTACCTGAAGGATCTGCGCTTTGGGGCGTTGTGGTTAGCTCCATGCGCTGCGAGAGGTCGCTGGTTCGATTCCGCACTTCGGAAGCATTCTTCTTAATTATTTTTTGGGGGACTTATATATATATATATATATATATATATATATATATATATATATATATATATATATATATATATATATATATATATATATATATATTGTAGTGGATCATACCAACGAAGTGACTGGCGCGTGAAGGGGAGTCTAGTGAATGAGAACGAAGAGGATGCAGTTTTGTTGGATCGTGTTTGTCTGAGTTGCTCTTGTACGTTACATTTGTACGTTACAAACCGGGAGACCTAGTGCTGGTTAGACGCACCCAGCCTGTTCCACAGCGATGCCAGAAGTTTCTTCCCCGGTTTGCGGGTCCATTTCGGTGGTGAAAGCCCTAGGCCCTGTTACGTTCCGCTTGGAAGTTATTCCAGAACTGGGCACCAAAAGCCGAAACCGTGATTTTCCCGCCCATGCAAGACAGTTGAAACTTTATGTGCCGCGTGATTTTTGTATTCCCGCCTCTTCGTCTTCAAGCTCCGACTCTGCGGGAGAGGGGGTGGCGAATGTAGTGGATCATACCAACCAAGTGACTGGCGCATGAGGGGAGTCTAGTGAAAGAGAACGAAAAGGATGGAGCTGCGTTGGATCGTGTTTGTCTGAGTTGCTCTTGTACGTTACATTACTTATATATATATATATATATATATATATATATATATATATATATATATATATATATATATATATATACTTATACATATACGGTGCATGACGGCTTCGACGGCAAAACCCAGCCGAGACTGTCCATATAATTGCTATCGCAATAAAAAGTAAATCGGAATACAGATACACATACTGTAATACATTTCTTAACACGAAAGTGTTTTATGCCGGGGTCTACCAAGTACTTCCGTTACCGGATATGAAGTTCATAAAATGGACGCCAACGGGTGAGAAAGAAAAAATAAGAAAAAGATCCGTCGCTAGGAATCGAACTAAGCTAGCTTGGCAGCTGCTGGACACCTCACGAACGCGCCTTATATCTTTCACACATTCTCTCTCGCACGGTGCTCTCTGTTGGCGGTGTGGATAGGCGGGGCGGAACGGGGGCGGTGCCGCCGTCTGTGAGAGGTGAAAAGAAGTAATGCGTCACGATCGACACTTACTAGCGCTTACTCCGAGATTGCGCGCGATATCGGAGGTCATGGTTAAAGCGCCTCGATACCAGCGAGGGCCACTGGCCGCGCTGGCGTCGCCGGGGCATCCTAGACGCAGTTACGCTCTTTGCCTTTCGCTTCGTGTGCGCCTGCTCCGGCTCATCGGAGTAGTGCAGCTTCCACATGCACCAACGGGATTCCTCCGCCGCCGACTACTTCGATTGAGAGAGCACCGACTGACAAAACTGCTGCAATACGTGTTGCAGAAAGGACACGACATTGACGGCCGAATGTCGTGCCTCGGTGGAGCGAGACAGAGGCCAGCGGGACTCACGCGTTTGCGGCTCAAGCTAGAACCTCTACGATCTACGCGTCAACATGGGAGCATTCACGCAAATCGGTGCTACAGCTGCCAAGCACGAATAGACATTGTAAAAGCTCTCATATATCACTACAAAATAACTACTAGCTACTCGCATCATGGCTTGCATCCAGATGTCATACAATGGATTAAAGAATTCCTTACCAATCGGTCTCAGTGTGTGCGCATCAATAACACAGCTTCTGGCCCCGTCGCTGTATCCTCCGGCGTCCTCCAGGGCTCCGTGCTGGGTCCCATATTGTTCCTTATATATATCAATGATCTACCTTTGGAAGTTACTTGCGCTATTCGTACGTTCGCAGACGATTGCGTCATTTACCAGTCAATAAGAAATACCTCCGACCAGGCCGTTCTGCAGAGCGTTTAACTAAAATCCTGAATTGGTGCGATCGCTGGCTTATGGTCCTGAGTCCCAGTAAATGTAAAGCAATGTCCGTCACCCGCTCGCGAAGCCCTCTACTCTATCCGTACAAAATTGCTAGCACCCCTATTGAATCTGTTAGTACCTTGAAATATCTCGGTGTAACTACTCCAAAGATCTCAATTGGTTTCCGCGTGTGTCTAACATAATCTCATCCAGTAACAAAACCCTAGGCTTTCTCAGACGTACGTCATTTACGAAGCTCTCCTCCTCACGTTAAACTTATCGCCTACAAGTCTTTAATTCGTTCAAAACTCGAGTACGCGTCCGCAATCTGTAATCCTCATCAATCTTATCTCATAGACGCATTAGAAATGGTGTAGAACCGCGCCATCAGGTTCATTCACTCATCATATTCGTATAACGTTAGTGTATCCTCATTAAAGGCGGAAAATGGCCTGCCCTCCCTTTCCTCCCGCAGTCGCACTGCCAGCCTTTCCCTGTTTCACAAAATGTACCACAGTTCACTCAATCAGCCACCTTACATCTCACCGTCCCTTGCATATCCCTTCGTACAAGTCATTGCTTAAGTGTTGCTCGTCCTCAAACCCGTACTCTCACCTTCTCGTCTTCTTTTCCCCACGCACCATTGTAGACTGGAACGGCCTTCCCTACGGCATCGTTGCCACCGCCAATCCAGATGCTTTCATTGATGCCGTAAAAGTGCAGTTCTCATCCTGAATGGTCATGTATCATGCATCCTTACTGTACCCCTTATGTAATGCCCCCACTCGAGGCCTTTCAGGAAATAAAGTGAAAGTGAAAGACACGTTTCACTTTCGTGTTTTGCCGATTCCTATGACGGAGAGATCAGCCATATTTTTTTACAGCGAAAGCTGTTATGAGATCATTTCACCAGCCGTTTTTGGCGCCGTAGTTGTCCGCCGCCGCCGCCGCCGCCGGTGTCCGTAACCAGTATCGCTCGAAATAAGAAAAAAAAAACTAGAAAAAAATTCCGGGATGGAACGAGGTTCGAACCTGGGCCCTCTGCGTGGGAGCCCAGTATTCAAATTCTGAGCCATGCCGGTGCTTGAAACTGCTTTGCAAAAAGGTCCTATACAGGCTTCATGTCGGGAAGGAACTACATTAGCATATGCAATATAGCGTGATAGAACAGTAAAATAAGCACCAAGCGTCGCACAACGCGAATTCTGTAACCAGGCGTCACACAATGCGAATTGCGCAACGAGTAGGTTGTTGAATGCTTCCAACCCATTACAAAGGGTTGGAAGCATTCCCATAATTCTTCGTCGTCATCAGGCACAGCATCAACAAAGTGCGCATAATGCCTTACATGTGTTTAGCAGGTACCACGGCTCTCCGTAGAATGACGAAAAATGGCACAGTGCCTGCTGCCCTACTTCTCAAAAACTACAATGATTTATAGCGTAGTGGGTTCCTCGCAAGTGCACTTGTATTGGTTGCCAAGGAAGCCCATAAGCGCATGATCCATTTTCTCGGGGTCTCAGTAAAATTACAATGATTTAGAGCGTAGTGAGTTCCTCGCAAGTGCACTTGTATTGGTTGCCAAGGAAGCCCATAGGCGCATGATCCATAACCTCGGGGTCTCAGTAAAATTACAATGATTTATAGCGTAGTGGGTTCCTCGCAAGTGCACTTGTATTGGTTGCCAAGGAAGCCCATAAGCGCATGATCCATTTCCTCGGGGTCTCAGTAAAGGTCTTCGCCCCCCCCCCCCCGTCTCTCTCCCACGTCAACGTATGTTATTCAGCATGACGGGAGAGGGAAATAGCGGCCGGGCGTCACCCAATGCAAATTGCATAACTGGTGGGCAGTTTAAAGCTTCCAACCCATTACAAAGGGCTGAGCCATAATTCTTCATCGTCATCAGTCGTCGCGTCAACAAAGTGCACATAATGCCTTACAGACGTGTAGCTGGTGCCTCGCTTCTCCGCAGAATGACGAATAATGTCTCAGTAGGTGCTTCCCAACTTCAAAAAAATTGTGATTTATGGCGTAGTGGGTACCATTCTAGTGTACTTCTATTGTAGCCCCAAGAGAGTACGGGTGACGTACTTACATTAACATTTGTGGTGACGTGAGGTGTCACGTTACTCGTTACTTTTTTTTTCAATTATCCGGGAAGTTTTATACAAAATTCCCCCGTCTCATAGGTGCCACTTCTGCAGAGCTCGCCCCGACGTTCTATTGTCGCAGCGGCGTACTCATGCCGGCCCGGCAGGCGTTAAGAATAGCCTGTTGGGGGAGTTGGTAATTCATGATGATTTCCAATAGCGCAAAAAAAACGTAGGACGAGAACGAAGAAGGCTACAGCATATTCGCTTGTGCTATAGCCTTCTTCGTCTCGTCCTACGTTTTTTCGCGCTATTTTTATTCATCAGGCGTTAAGAGTACCATCCAATGCGTTCTTCGAGTGCCTATTTAGTGTACGTGCGGTAGTATGTATACATTAAGCAGAGAGACAATCTGTCCGATGACAGCTTTGAAATGCAGCTGTTGCTTTATTTCTGCAAGAAGCTGTAGTCATTAGAAAATTATCCTTGCAATAATCTGGCGACGGTTATCAACTTTGTTTTCAAAATGAAATTTGCTCCTTTCTATCGGCAACTGCGGGTAGACGTTTCTATAGGCCTACCTGGCTGCCCAGGCGGCGCTGCGAAGGATGGATGGATGCTATGAGCGTCCCCTTTATAACGGGGCGGTGACATGTCTGCCACCATGCTCGAAGAAAAAAGAAAAAAACTTCCTTGTTTCATGCTGGCCTGATACCTTATCTACATTGATTAAATCTATGTTATTATACCAAAAAATGATAAATTCACGGTCTATCTCTCTGCCTCTTAAGGCAGAATGGCCTTATTGTTTCCCCATTATTTATTTTTGTACTTTATCTCTACTTTTCTGCCACCAATACTCTAACCGTCTCTTACTTATTTCTATCGCGGACGTGTTCAGCTTTCCATTGTTGTCCCTAAAACCCAAGGCTTCATGTAGACTCGTGCCCACACGTATACCTGGGTGAATATCGCCACATTCAATCAGTTCATGTTCCATCGTTTCCTTAATTCCCCCGCAGCATGTACATTGTTCTTCTTCGTTACTGAATCTCGCTTTATCACTACGTGTTCTAAGGCAGCCCGACCTTGCTTCAAACAGTAAAGCGCTTCCCCTTGAATTATCATAAAACCTTTCCCTCCTTATTTCGTTTTTTCCCTTTCGGTAGTTACTCAGAGCCGACTTCTTTTCCATCGCTGTCATCCAATAAGTCCTCTCCGCCTCTCTGACCTTCCGCTTAATGCTCCTTGTTGCCATATCGCCCGCACTGCTAGCTGTATATTTACTGGTGAGCCTCCTAGTTCTTTTTCTCCGCTGCGTGTCAACGCTTTTTCTATAAAAATACCTGAAAACCTTCTCTGCCCATCTACTCTTCTTCATTTTCCTCAGCCTCTCTTCGAATCTCATTTTGCTCTGAGCTTCCCTCACTTCAATACCTGTCCATCCCATATCACCCTTTACAGCCTCATTTGTCGTCTTCCCGTGAGCGCCCAACGCGAGGCGGCCCACCGTCCTTTGATTTACATCCATTCCTGATTGTACCTCTGACTTATGCACACCAGTGAGTTCCCAAATGTAAGCCCCGGGACCATCACACCCTTCCACAGCCCTCGAAGCACCTCGTACCTATTGTATCCCCATAAAGCTCTGGGCTTCATAATTGCAGCATTCCTCTTTCCCTTTGCTACCGATGCTTTCTCTTGTACCTCTATATATCTATCCCCCTCATTTACCCATACTCCGAGGTACTTGTACTCGCTTACCCTCGGTATTTTTTGGCCCTGTATAAAGACCGCATGGTCTTCGTGATCATTGAATACCATCAATCCACATTTTGTTGCACTAAATCCTAGTCCTAGAGCCTCACATTCCTTTCCGCATATATCTGCCAGTCGCTGTATATCATCTTGACTGTCCGCAAATAAGACAATATCATCAGCATGAAATAGACCTGGAAGCTTCTGCTCAACCATCGTGCCGACCTGTTTGTGTGACAAATTAAATCCAATATTGCTACCTTCTAGCGCTTTTTCCATCCTCACCATGTACAGCATGAATAACAGCGGGGACAAAGGACATCCCTGTCTCAGCCCCTTGCTAATTTCAACGCTGTCCTTGCTACTTATTCCTTCCCATTCCATACAAACTGTATTTTCTCGGTATATTTCCCTCAAAAGCTGTATACAGTCGTCCCCTATGCCCACTTCTTTCAATATATCCCACAAAATTTCCTGATTAACGTTGTCATACGCCCCGGTGATATCTAGATAAGCTACGTATAAGGGCCTGTTTTCTATTTTCGATATTTCTATACACTGGGTAAGAACAGACAGATTATCGTCTAACCGCCTGTCGATTCGAAATCCATTCCGAAGTTCTCCCAAAATATCATTTTGTTCTACCCACGCTTCTATTTTTAATTTTACTGCCTGCATCGCCAACCTGTATAGCACCGATGTAATGGTTAGCGGTCTATATGAGCGAATGTTATCCTTTTCTCCCCTGCCTTTATAAATTAAGTTCATTCTACTTTTTGCCAACTGTCTGGTATTTCTCTCTCCTGTAAGCACTTTTCTATGGCTTTCAGCAGTGCTTCTTTAGTGTTATGTCTGAGTTCGTTAATGAGGCTGACGGGAACCCCATCTAAGCCCGGAGTAGTGCGCTTAGGAATTTTTCCTTCGGCCTTCTTCCAATTGAAATTCTCTAGTACTACATCTTCGTCAGTTGCACTCCTTTGCGTACATTTACTCACCGGGGGAATCCCCTGGGCGACCTTTTTAAACGAATCGGCTGTTATCTTTCGGATGTAACCTAGCGCTTCATACCCTTCCAATTTATTTCCTCCTTCATCTACCAAACGTTCTTGCATTGTGACAGACTTCCTACCTAGCGCATTTAGGTGGCTCCAAAATATCCTAGGCGCGGCCTTCTTCTTTTCGCGAATCTCTGTCATCCAGCGTTCACATTCACCTTTAATTTTTGCCTCGACTAATTTCTGCACAATGGATTTTTGTTCTAAATATATTTCCCATATTTGGTTGACTTCGTCCTGTGGCCGCTTCTCCTTTTTTGCCTGTCTGTGCTCCCGTGATATCTCACGTCACTTCTCGATCGCCTCCCGGATTTCTTTGTTCCACCAACTTTTTGGCTTTCTCTTTCCTTTCCAACAAATAGTTTTCTTCTCTTTTTCCATTTTTTTCGTGATTACATGTAGCAGCTCACTATACTTCCAGTCTTTGCCTGGTAGTTCGTCTACTTTTTCCTCGACTCTTGCGGCTATATTTGTTATTTGTTAGTCATTTAGATACAAGCTGCCAAACTTTGATTCTATGTTCTTATTTTCAGTTTTATATCCCATTTGTAATATTATGCGTTTATGATCACTACCCAAGCTGTTAATGCCTTCCTCGTCTATTCTCATCTCTCTAACTTTGTCATATATTCCTTCTGTCATGAGACAATAATCAATGCTCGATGGCCTGTTTCCGACTTCCCACGTGATCTGCCCCTCACACTTAGGCCCCACGTTAACTATCTCAAGAATATGTTGCTCGCAGAGATCTAGCAATAACTTGTCATTGGTGTCTGAATATCCGTCAAGGTCATGAATGTGAGCGTTCATGTCCCCTAGAAGGATTATTTCGGCATCATGACCAAATTCTTTAATATCGGTGCTTATGCATTTCACTATCTCCAGATTCTTTTCTCTGCAGTTATTCCCCGTCCACAAGTAAGCTACACCTAGCCACGTTTTCTTTCCACCTACTGTGCCCGAAACCCACATGTGCTCTGAACACGTTTGTTTCACTCTATCCAATTTTGTTCTGCTATGGATTAGCATTCCAACACCCCCACCTCTCCTTTCTGATGTGATCCTGTTACATCCTTCCCAAATATAATTGTCAATATATGGTGGCTCTTCCAAGTCTCTAAGGTGTGTTTCTGTAACCGCATAAACACCTATCTGTTCCTTGTTTAACTGTCCCTCAATCTCTAACCATTTTGCCTTTTTTTTCCTCTGCCACCCTGCATGTTAATGTAACTAATTGCAACACGCGCCTTCTCCCTTCTTTTACCTTTTCTCTGGTTTTTCGCTATACTGCCTGTCAGAGTCCCCCTGGTTGTTTTCCTCATTACAAGCTACCCTGCGCACTGAAGGGCCCGCGTGCCCCCCAAAAAAGCTACTGCGCGTCCCGCAAGTCGCCAACCCACCTCATGACCAAGCCTCCTATCGAAGTGTATTCCGTCTCTTCGAAAACCACCCCACCTATGCACCTCTCTGTTTATTTCCACTAGCGGTGCTAGTCAAAGCGGTGCTAAAGGGCGCCCCCTACGATAAGTTCGTTGGTTTCGAGTAGTCAGACTGGCGGCCGCATGCAGCAGTAAGCTCAGATGCAAAATGGAGCCGCCGCTGTCGGTTGTGCTGCGCTTTGGATTTCGGCCAATTTCTGGCGTGGCTGAGTTCTTCAGGCCAAGCAATCTGCGTAAAGGCAAGAAGCTCGTCAACGCAAAGTATGTTTACGACGTGCAGGAGATTGAAGGGACCGTTACGGCGCGCTGCAACTCGCAAGTGCAGCGAATCTCATACGAAGTTGAACTCGAGGTGAATTCTACGAGGTATGCTCGCGCGATTAGCGACAGTGCATAAACTAAGAGATTGCTGTTAAGAAAGCCGAAATGGTTTGCATTAAACAACGAAACGGAATCAGGAAAGGTCCAGTGACGCAGGCTAGCCGTCGGCGGCCCGAATGAGCGCATTCGCGCCGTGTGCCGTTTTCTGCCGCATTCATTCGCAAACACACATTTGCATCATGCCCGGTCGTAATTCTGAACATTTGCTTCCAGGCAATTCGTCAAATTCTGTCAGCGTGCGCTGGCGGTCGAGGAGCGACGGCGCGCAATGTTTGTTGTGTGGCGAAGCGGGGTTATTGTCCGGAAATTAAAAGTGGCGCTCTTTTCTGCGCCCCACAGTGAGCACGGCTCACAGTACAGGAATAAAACGAGGAGCTAGCGGGTTAGGAGGCGCACTACAAATAACGAGCTTCCTTCCACATTTTCGCCGCACCTAGACGAGCCCACACTGCTTTCTCCTGTGGTCAGTGCATCAAATCATGGTATGAGCTTTTTTTTATTGCTGTACAAAGGTGATTTTTTACAGCGAAAGCTGTTATGAGATCATTTCACCGGCCGTTTTTGGCGCCGTAGTTGTCCGCCGCCGCCGCCTCCGGTGTCCGTAACCAGTATCGCTCGAAATAAGAAAAAAAAAGTCACAGTTTCGCCGCAAGGGCGAAGCAATGAATGCGATAGCAAGAAAAGCAGCCCGTGATGGACGCGCTGCGACTACTGTGCGTCCATCACTACCAGGCAGCTACTAGACAGTTTTAATTTCACGTACGTAGGGACTTCACATACGCAAACGTGAAAAGTACACGTACGTTACGTGCACGACATCTGAAACGCTTTTAGCTACACGCACGCGACGCGCGGTGAGAGCTACCACGTAGCTCGATCTGCTGAGAATCATGAACACTGCGGTAGTTTGTTCGAGCGCCCGCGCGAGCAGACAGCGGAAGGGCAAGGTTCTCGCTGCGCAAATATAAGAAGAAGCGAGAGAGCTGGCCGACGCCTTTAAGTGCGCCAGCGCGCTCCTAGCGCCATCTCGCTAGTAATGAAGAAACGCTTATAAGCGCCTCACGTCTCGGAGGACTGCAAACGGTAAAAGGTGTGTATATAACGCTCGCCGTTAGCTGCCAGAGGGATGTACGCTTTGTGGAGTAGTGCTTAGCGCACCGCGCTTCGCATTCAGAGGTCGCTGGTTCGATTCCGCGCAGCGGAAGCATTTCTCTGATTTGTTTTTCTTTGGGATATTGATGTATATATACATACTTATACATATACGCAGCATGACGACGGCGACGGCGACGGCAAAAATCAGCCGAGACTGTCCATATAACTTCTATCGCAATAAAACGAAATAAGAAAAAAATTCCAGGATGGAACGAGGTTCGAACCTGGGCCCTCTGCGTGGGAGCCCAGTATTCAACCTCTGAGCCATGCCGGTGCTTGAAACTGCTTTGCAAAAATACAGGCTTCATGTCGGGAAGGAACCACATTAGCATATGCAATATAGCGTGGTAGAAGAGTAAAATAAGCACCAAGCGTCCCACAATGCGAATTCTGTAACCAGGCGTCACACAATGCGAATTGCGCAACGAGTAGGTTGTTGAATGCTTCCAACCCATTACAAAAGGCTCTGCCATAATTCTTCATCGTCATCAGGCACAGCATCAACAAAGTGCGCATAATGTCTTACATGCGTTTAGCAGGTACCAACGCTCTCCGCATAATGACGAAAAATGGCACAGTGCCTGCTGCCGTACTTCTCAAAAATTACAGTGATTTATAGCGTAGTGGGTTCCTCGCAAGTGCACTTGTATTGGTTGCCAAGGAAGCCCATAAGCGCATGATCCACTTCCTCGGGGTCTCAGTAAAATTACAATGATTTATAGCGTAGTGGGTTCCTCGCAAGTGCACTTGTATTGGTTGCCAAGGAAGCCCATAAGCGCGTGATCCATTTCTTCGGGGTCTCAGTAATGTTCTTCGTCCCCCCCCCCCCGTCTGTCTCCCACGTCAACGTATGTTTATGCAGCATGACGGGAGAGGGAAATAGCAACCGGGCTTCACCCAATGCAAATTACATAACTGGTGGGCCGTTTAAAAATTCCATCCCATTACAAAGGGCTGAGCCATAATTCTTCATCGTCATCAGTCGTCGCGTCAACAAAGTGCACATAATGCCTTACAGACGTGTAGCTGGTGCCTCGCTTCTCCGCAGAATGACGAATAATGGCTTAGTAGGTGCTTCCCAATTTCACAAAAATTGTGATTTATGGCGTAGTGGGTACCTTTCTAGTGTACTTGTATTGTAGCCCCAAGAGAGCTTAACGGGCTCTAGAAACGCCGCTCTTCCAGCTTTCGCTGTGACTGTGCTGCGGTTTCAGCGCAGGCCTGGCGTTTTTTTTAGCGGAAATGCCACCTCCGCCTCATTTTACTCACCGTGGTGTGTTAACCTTGCCAAATTTAAAGATAACGCTCTTCGTTTTTTTTTACGTTTGAAAACGTTTGCCATGGTTCGACCACCCACACGGTAAATATTTCTGACCGAAACAAACAGCAAGAAAGGTCAACTGTAGTAAACAATGGAAAGAAAAGGAAGCAAGAAGTGATGTAGGTAAAAAACAAAGGGAAGTAATACAATGGAAATTTAAGTGTAGGTAGTACAATGCAGCAGCCCATATTTCCCAAAAAATAAATGAAACTTCGCTTTCATTGATGCTCAATACAATGGTGAATAGCTTACAAAAGCCGTCAGGACTGCACACAGGGAATATATCGAAAAGTAATCAGCACGTTACGTAGCAGACCGCGTTTTTCTCGCGTACTCACTTCACACGTCGCACGGCACGTGTACGGCTTTTCGTACGGCTTTCCAGGGAACCGGTAGAACCGCACATTAGGATCCTTACCCTCATGTTCGTGCCAATTAACCACGCCACAATAACGGCGGCGACCGCGCTTCTGGACCGCGCGCTGTTCGGCACGGTTTCTTGAAGCAGGAATCGCTCGTCAAACATGTCAGGCTTTGCAGGCATAGCGGACAAGTTTCTGCGTACGTTTTAAGCACTTTTTGAGTCTGAAAACTACGCGCAAAATTAAGTAAAACGCTCAAAGCAAGTGAGAACTGTGTAACTCACCGGTCGGCGTCCATTTTTGACTACCCAACCAACTTCGGCGCACGCCACCAGGCTCCGCCACAGTACTCAAAACTCCAGCGCGTCAGCCCTATAGTTACCCAATTTTTCAGCGAAAGAGGCTGACCTTCAACGCCTTCACATAAACGTTCGCAATATTTGAGGGGAGTGTGCGGATTTTTAAAGGGGGAGAATGTATGTGTGCAAATCTTTTTTCCCCACAACTGAACGGTTTAGGCATTTTTTTATGACTATTTAGTCACATATCTCGTTAGGAGAAGCGCACCGTCAGAATTACTCTAAAATTCATTGAGAGCTGTGGTGTTTTCTTTAAGGAGAGCGTTGATGACAAAATCTAATTTTGTGTTTAACGCCACACTGAGAAAATGGATATGCCATGTGCCTCAGATTTAGCAGCCATCACATGTAACTGTACAGGCCACTTTAGGTCACTCTACTATTGCCAGGCACTGGCGTTGCTGGTGGGAGGGGGAGGTGGGGGGGTTCAGCCCTCTTCCACCTCTCCCCTAGCTTCCCCACGAAATGTTTCAATTTTCCATGTGTATGTAGAGGCACACATACAAACGCGCGCACAACCATACATGAAGTATATCTAAATGCCCCCCACCCCACCCCGAAAAAAATTTCTGGCTACGCTACTGTCGCCATAGTACGACACATTTGTGCAACCTATTCTCGTTAAATCGGTACTTCGCGCAAAAATGGTCGTTTGTAATAGAAGTTTTGCGTGAATTATAAATATCAGCTTTGTAAAACTGTTATTCGGAGTTCCTACAGTGAAAATGCGGTGAATAAAACTTCTGACCATAGAGTAACGGCAGAACTAACGTCCGTCACTTTTTTAGGGTAACTGTAACGGTAACGCATTACCTTTATTAAGAGGTAACGTATGGCGGTAACGCGTTCCTTTTTGTTAGCGTAACGAGTAACGTATTTAGTTACCTTTTTGTAGCGTTATCTACACTTGCCTAGCCGGAGCCGATTTCACGTGGATCCTCATGAGCCGTGTTGCGCATGCGCAAGGATCAGTGATGTCACACAGCTGGCTCACCGCTCTCCGCGCTTTCCGCCACCGCGCTCTCTCCGCCACCGCGATCTCACGCGATCTCCGCCACCGCCGCGGGCGACTCGCCGCTGCTGGTCTGCGCGTTCAGGAGGAGTGGCGCAGAATGTCGGAACGGAACGAAAACCGAAAACGAAAAACGAAAAAAACGATATTTTTGACCGGAATGAAAACGTAACCGTAACGTTATTTATTATTTCGCTTCGGAGTGAAACCGAAATTTTTTTAGTCGTTTTTCGGTTCACGAGAAAACTTCGCAATCCGGAACAACTGAGCTCATGCAATGTGAGCATATCTGAGAGTATAGTATTAGCGCGTACCTCAGACAGGAAATCCAAAGCAAAGATATGTTGAAATTGTGCGAAAAACGAGAACAGTGGCGACCAGTGATGTTCATATTAACGCAAGCGGACTTTTGCGCGCCTGTCAAGCAGGCCAAAGTGGAGAGGGCATTGTCGGCGCTGAAGTTTGTTACAGCGAAAGCTGTTATGAGATCACAATAGCCGATTTTGGCTCCATAGTTGTCCGCAGCCGCCGGTGTACGTGACCGCTATCGCGTGGTATAAGAAAAAATTAAATGAGAAGCAAATTTCTAGGATCCGCGCCCTCTGCGTGGCAGTCGGGTCTTCCACCACAGTGTCACGCTGGTGCTTATAACTCCATCGCAAAAATACTCTACACAGGCGTCATGTCGGGCAAGGAATTGCGTTACCATATGTAATATAGCGTGGCAGAAGAGTAATTTAACAACCAGTCATCACACAATGCTAATAGCGCAAAGAGTGTGTGGTTTAACGCTTCCCACCAGTGTTGCGGAGTTACCACTTCGGAAATGGAATGACTCCGGAATTCTTCAACATTTTCGCGACCCCCGCAATGGATTGGGCACAACG